>NC_133658.1:468633825-468762483 GCF_037893015.1 Macrotis lagotis | reverse complement strand
AACCTACCCTTATAATAGGTAGGACCATCATTAGTGGGGACTGAAACTATAGAAATCATGGATAACTTCTTTTTTTTTAATTGATATTTTATTTTTCCAAATACATGTTATGAAGACTTTTCAACATTCATCCATATGTATATGCATATTTTTAAGTTACAAAATTTTCTTCCACCCCCCCATGGTGAAGTCAGATTGATATTGTTACATGCACATTAGGGTTAAGCATGTTTACAGATTAATTATTTTTGGTATGATAAATTAGGAACAAGGTAAAGAAATACATAAGAGATTTTTTAAGTAAATATAGGGGTCAGCTAGGTGGCACAGTGGATAGAACACTAGCCCTGGAGTCAGGAGGACTTGAGTTCAAATCTGTACTCAGACACTTAATAATGACCTAGCTGTGTGACTTTGGGCAAGTCACTTAACCACACCACTCTGCAAAAACAAATGCAAAAACAAGAAAATTTAGTGTTCCTCAGATTCTAAAAAGATTGTGTTTTGTTTTGTTTTGTTTTGCTTCCTTTGGATGAGGATAGCATTGTCCATAGCCAGTCTAAAAGGGTTTTCCCAGCTCTCTGAACTGCTAAGAGAAGCTGCATCCCTCAGGATTGATCATCTCACAATATTGTTGTTCATATGCACATTGTTCTCTTGGTTCTGCTCCCTTCTCTCAGCATCAGACCCTGCAATTCATTCCATTCTTCTCTTGAAACCTTTTATCATTGCTTATAGAACAACAGTATTCTATAACATTCATGTACCATAACTTGTATAATCATTCCTCAATTGATGGGCATACCTTCAATTTCCAATTCTTTATAACTATAAAAAGAGCTGCTATGAATATTTTGGAACATGTGGGACTTTTCCATTTTTATGATTTCTTCTGGATACCAGCCTAAAATTGGAATTGTTGGGTTAACGATATAATAGTTTTATGTTCTTTGGGCAGAGTTCCACATTGCTCTCCAGATAAGATGGATCTGTTCACAACTTCACCAACAATGTATTAATGTCCTAATCCTTCCACAACATCTCCAACATTGATCATGTTCCCTTTTTCTCATCTTAGCCAATCTGATAGGTGTGAGGTGATCCCTCAGAGTTATTTTAATTTGCATGTGATTTAATTTTTTCATATGATTATATATAATTTTAATTTTTTTATTTGAAAACTGTCTATTCATATCATTTGACTATCAATTTGGGCATGACTTGCAATCTTATAAATTTGATGCAATTCTCCATATAGTTTAGGAATGAGACTTTTATCAGACTCTTAGCTTTGAAGATTGTTTCCCAGCTTTCTGATTTCCTTATAATTTTGGCAGCATTGATTTTATTAGTACAAAACCTTTTTAGTTTAACATAGTCAAAATCATTCATTTTGCAGTTTATAATGTACTATTTTGTAGTTTATATTGTACTCTATTTCTCCTTTGGTAATAAATTTTTCCCCTTTCCATAGACCTGATAGATAATTTCTTGGTCTATTGATTTATCTGTGGTATTGCCCTTTATGTCTAAATCTCTACCCATTTTTGACCATATTTTGGTATAGGGTGTGAGATGTGCATTTTTGTCTAATTTTTGTCATACTGTTTTTCAGTTTTTCCAACAACATTTCACAAACAGTGAGTTCTTATCACAGAAGCTAATGTCTTTGTCTTTGTCAAACAATAAATTACTATAATAATTTAGTACTGTTTCTTTGGAACCAATCCTTATCCGCTGATCCATTACTCTGTTTCTTAACCAGTACTTGGAAGTTTTGATGACTGCTACTTTATACTATAGTTTTTGATTTGGTGAGTGAACTCATCTTCCTTTACATTTTTTTTCATCAGTTTCCTTGCTATTCTTGATCTTTTTGTTGCTCCAGATGAATTTTGTTGCTAATATTTTCTATCTTGGTAAAATGATTATTTGGTACTTTGAGTGGTAGGCATTGAAAAAGAAATTTAATTTGGCTAGAATTATCATTTCTATTATATTGGCTCAAACTATTGACATTTGAGCAATTGACATTTCCCCAATAATTTAGATCTGACTTTACTTGAGTGAGAGGTGCTTTATAACTGTGTTCATACAGTTCCTAGATTTGTCTTGGAGGTAGATCCTAAGTGTTTAATGTTGTCTATAGTTCCTTTAAATGGAAGTTCTCTTTCCATCTCTTGCTCTTGGGCTTTGTTGTTCATATATAGAAATGTTGATGATTTATGTAGGTTTATTTTATTTCATGCTACTTTGCTAAATTTGTTAATTGTTTCAAGGATTTTTTTAGATGATTTTCTTGGGTTCCCTATGTTTATCATCTTGTCATCTGCAGAGTAAAAGTTTTGCTTTCTCATTGCCAATTCTTATTCCTTCAAGTTCTTTTTCTCCTCCTATTGCTAGAGCTAATTGGCTTTTAGGAATGCCCAAGTTCTAAAACTAAACTAAATAGTAATGTTGATACTGGAAATCATTGTTTCACTCCATCTTATTGGAAATGCTTGAGTTTATCCCCATTAAATATAAAAATTGTAGATAATTTTAGATAGATACTACTTATTATTTTAAGGAAAACTCAACTGATTCCTAAATTTTCTAGTATTTTAAATTGGAAAAGCTGTTGTTTTTTTATCAAAGCCTTTTTCAGCATCTTTTGAGATAATCATAAGATTTCTGTTGGTTTTTATATTGATATATTCAATTATGTTGAAACTTGTCCTAATATTGAACCATCCCTACCTACCTGGTATAAATCCTCCCTGATCATGGTGAATTATACTAGTAATAAATTGCTGTCATTTCATTGTTAAAATGTTATTTAACATTTTTGCATCAATGTTCATTAGGGAGATTGGTCTATAATATTTTTTGTTTTGCTTCTTCCTGGTATAAGTATCAGCATCATGTTGGTATCATGAAAGGAATTTAGCAGAACTCATTCTTCTCCTATTTTTAAAAATATAGAATAGGAATTAATTTTTTTCTTAAATGTTTGGTAGAATTCACTTGTAAATCCTTCTGGACCTGGAGACTTATTCTTAGGGAAGTCATGGATGTTCCTTCAATACTTTTTTTTTCTGAAATGGGGTTATTTCAATATGTTGTTCCATCATTTGTTATTCTGGGCAGTTTGTATTTTTGTAAATATTCATCTATTTAATTCAGGTTATCAAATATATTGGCATACAGTTTGGAAAAGTAGCCCTGAATTATCTCTTTAATTTTCTCCTCATTAGTGATTAGTTCACCCTTTTTATTTTTGATAATGGTAATTTGGTTATCTTCTTTTTTAAATACAGATTAACCAAAGTTTTGTGTATTTTATTGGCTTTCTCATAAAACCAACTGTTTAGTTTTATTTATTAAATCAATGGTTTTCTTGCATTCAATTTTATTAATCTGTCCTTTGATTTTCAGAATTTATAATTTGGAATATGTACTTGGGGATGTTTAATTTGTTTTTTTTTCTAGTTATTTTTTGGTTCCATACCCAATTCATTGATCTCTTCTTTTTCTATTTTATTCATATAAACATTTAGAGATATAAAGTTTCCCCTTAAAACTGCCTTAGCTACATCCCATAAATTTTGGAGTGATATCTCATTTTTATCATTTACTTGGATATAATTATTGATTATTTTGACGATTTTTGTTTGATATAATCATTATTTAAAATTAAGTTATTTAGTTTCCAAGTAATCTTTGGTTTCTCTTGAAGTCTTTCTACTTTTGATTATAAGGTTTTTATGGCTTAGTATATTGCCAATTTTGGTATAGGTGCCTTGTACTACTGAGAAAAAGTTATATTCTTTTCTATTTCCATTAAGTTTTCTGGAGAGGTTTATCATATATTAGTTTTCTAAGATTTCATTCACCTTCTTAACTTACCTCTTTTTTTTAAGATTTTATTTATTTTGAGTTTTATAATTTTTTTTCCCTAATCTTGCTTCACTCCCCCTACCTCCCACAGAAGGAAATTTGCCAGTCTTTACATTGTTTCCAGGGTACAAATTGAATGTGATGAGACAGAAATCATATCCTTAAGGAAGAAAAATAAAGTATAAGGGATAGCAAGCTTACATAATACGATATCAGGTATTTTTTTTTAATTAAAAAGAATAGTCCTTGGTCATTGTTCAAAATCCACAATTCGTTCTCTGGATACAGATGGTATTCTCCATTGCAGACAGCCCAAAAATTGTCCCTGATTGTTGCACTGATGGAATGAGCAAGTTCATCAAGGTTGATCATCACTCCCATGTTGCTATTAGGTTGTACAATGTTTTTTGGGTTTGGCTCATTTCGCTCAGCATCAGTTCATAGAAATCCCTCCAGGTTTCCCTGAATCCCCCACCCCCCAGTTTGTAATAGAACAACAGTGTTCCATGATATACATATATCACAGTTTGTTAAGCCATCCCTCAACTGAAGGACATTTATTGATTTCCAATTCTTTGCCACTACAAGCAGGGCTGCTATCAATATTTTTGTACAAGTGATGTTTTTGCCCCTTTTCATCATCTCTTCAGGGCAGAGACCCAGTAGTGGTATTGCTGGATCAAAGGGTATGCACATTTTTGTGGCCCTTTGGGCGTTAATTCCAAATGGCTCTCCAGAAAGGTTGGGTGAGTTCACAGCTCCATCAGCAATGTATTAGTGAAAGGTGGCTAGGTGGTGCAGTGGATAGAGCACCAGCCTTTGAGTCAGGAGTACTTGGGTCCAAATCCAACCTCAGAGACTTAATAATTACCTAACTGTGTGGCCTTGGGCAAGCTACTTAACCCCATTGCCTTGAAAAAAATCTAAAAAAAACCCCAATGTATTAGTGGTCCAGATTTCCCACATGCCTTCCAACATTGACCATTGTCTTTTCTGGTCATATTGGTCAGTCTGAGAGGTGTGAGGCAGTACCTCAGAAATCCTTTAATTTGGATTTCTCTAATAAGTAATGATTTGGAGCAATTTTTCATATTACTATGGATCTCTTTGATTTCCCCATCTGTAAATTGCTTTTCCATATCCTTTGACCATTTCTCAATTGGGGAATGGCTTGTTTTTTTTTTTAAATTTGACTCACATGATGGATTTTTAATCTCTTATCAGTATATTATAAGGATGAGCTGGGAGGTGCAAGATACAATATATTTTGCCTTTAACCTATTGGTGGTTACTCATCCATAATTGAAGACATCTGATAAGTGATCATTCAATGTATTTGAAGACTTCTAATCAATGACAATGAATAGCTTCTAGGTTATACCATTGCACATTTGTCTATTGCTCTTTCGGTGTGTGTGTGTGTGTGTGTGTGTGTGTGTGTGTGTGTGTGTGTGCGCGCACAAGTGTGTGTGGCATAAGTAGTGTGTTTGTGTGTGTATTAGGGGATGGTAGGGATTCTGCTATTGCTGATTCTTTGTTTCATAAGATTTAAACTGCCATGCTGTTATTTCTACCCATTATTCCAAGTTCTGTAGCCAAACAGAGCAAGTTTAATCTCTATTCAAAATAAAAAAATTGTAATATTTGAAAATATATACCAAATCTCCACAAAAGACCCCTTTTCACTCTGAAGCTCTCCAGTTCCTTCAACTGATGCAAATATAGATTGATTATGAGGGTTTTGAAAGGAAGGAATTATAGTCAGATAATCTGGATTTGAATATTGCTTCTGCTATTTACCAAATGGCCTTGTGAAAGTCGATTAAATATGGGAACCAGTTTCATCATCTATATTATAGTTTGGAGTATATTTCCTCTAATTCACCTTTAAGTTCTAGATCTCTGATCTTATAAGTTATGTACTCTATTCAGAATGTTCGATGTCTTTGTAAGAATTGAATAGTGTAGGGGCAGCTAGGTGGTGTAGTGGATAAAGCACCAGCCCTGGAGTCAGGAGTACCTGGGTTCAAATCCAGTCTCAGGCACTTAATAATTACCTAGCTGTGTGGCCTTGGGCAAGCCACTTAACACCGTTTGCCTTGCAAAAAACCTAAAAAAAATTGAATAGTGTAGAAAATTGATGTTCAAAGAGGATAATAAACATATCTGAGATCGTAGAACAGTAAATTGTGGAACTAGACCCCAAGTGTTCTGACTTTGATTAATTTAATGTAGTGCTTTGTCCAATATGTTTTGTCTCCCTCTGTCAATGTCTCTTCTTGTTTCACTTTCTCACACATAAATAAAACACATGCATTCATATACATTTATTGGCATAAACACAGTAATAGAAACATTGATTCAGACTATTTAAAACTCAAGAGTTTGGGGCCAGCTAGGTGACACAGTGGATAGAGCACTGGCCCTGGAATCAGGAGGACCTGTGTTCAAATCTAGTCTCAGACACTTAATAAATGCCTAGCTGTGTGACCTTGGGCAAGTCACTTAACCCCATTGCCTTAAATAAAAATTAAAAAAATAACCATAGTTTGATATCATATGTTATTTTTAGGTAATTGGACCAATAGCCCCACAGACTCCATTTATTTTCTCCACCTGTTTTTTTTTTGTTTTCAACATAGATAATAGGACAAGTAATATTTTTCAGCTTAGCATATGTTGATTATTTGAATATGAAAAAAAATACTTTTATGACCATCATTTATTTATCATGCTTGACAAGTTCCTTATCCCAATACACTATTGATATGCATGTTAACTTATTAATGCATATGAAAAATTATCTAGTTTTAAAAGCATGTCTTCAAAAGTTTCATCTAAAAATTTTTTGAGCAGTGGAGACTACATTGGCTTTAACGATATCAATAATCTATCATCCTTAATGTTG
Organism: Macrotis lagotis; assembly: GCF_037893015.1. Classification (NCBI taxonomy): domain Eukaryota; kingdom Metazoa; phylum Chordata; class Mammalia; order Peramelemorphia; family Peramelidae; genus Macrotis; species Macrotis lagotis. The sequence goes on along the minus strand of NC_133658.1, from coordinate 468,755,696 downwards.
TTTTTCATTCTCATGTGTTTCAAGGAACTTCTTTGTCAAAAAGGTTATGGTATTAACATCCATATAGAGCAAATGCTTCCATATTCTCCGTCTGTCACAGATTCTTATGAAAGTCAAACAAATGGAAAATAGTGTCAACACATAATTCCATTACTGTCATCTTTTCATCACATAATAATTTGGAACCCTAACTGTGCCAGTCTTGTGTAGCAAAGATCAAGAGGTAGAGTGTTAGAGTAAATACTGGCAAATAGAAAAGTGCCTGGAAGCATTTTTGATATTGAATGTAACTAGGTGAGGTTTCTTCAGGAATCATAAGTCATATTAGCGAGGGTTATTACAGAAGAAAATATCTCAGAGTATAGATATTGTTAGATTTAGATAAGCTTGGAAAAGATGGTATGAAAGTTATCATGTGCAAAAAATAAGATTATAAATATGTTTATGATAGCATTTAAAGCTAAAAGGGACCTTAGAGATATTTTAGTCCAATAATTTATAGGAGAACTGTTTGATTATCTTAGGAACTTATTAACAGAGGACGTTTTGGGATAGTTGAAATAGGTGAGAACTGTTAGAGAGCATATGCTAACAAAATTTTCAGGAATATATGATTGCCTCCATGTCATGTTAAGGAAGTAATGAGACTTTAGTGAATATAGAAAAACTTGTCCATCCAAAATCACACTATTAGGTTGTATCCCAGTCACTATATTGCTTTTACTCCAATCCTGTTATGTGATCCTTCCTCATATCTTCATCAGAGAATTCCTTTTTTTTCTTCAAAATACAGTTCAAGCACCATCTTTTGCATCAGTGATGTTAACAAATTAGTACAGGGGACACTAAACTGTATTTAAAAATTTGCATATTAACTTGTATAAAGAGGTCTCTTGTGCTAGATAACTCTAACCTCTTCTATTCCCACCCTTCTCCAAAGGGGACTTAATTCCTGTCATATGGGAATAGGGAAGTGGGAGTTGATGTCTGCTCTCTGCTCTTCTCAGAGAGAGAAGGGGATAGTAGAAAACAATGATATATTTCTGTTAGCTTAATAGTTATTCTAAGGGGTTATTGTTGAGGTCATTCTAACTTCTGATCAATCTGTTTTTATTGAGGGCGAGGGAAGAAGACCCCAAGAAAATTCATTTATCCGTATCAGTAGAAAAGCAGAAATAAGAGGAAGTATACATGTAAGGGAATATATACTAGGAAGAAAGAGCTCTCCCACAGTGATAAGATTGATCAACTCAACCAAGAGAGAATGTGCCAGCTATCACCCATGGAAAAGTTCCCTGAAGTCACAAATGTAGTAACTTGGACATAACAACATAGGGTGACCACTAACTCTTCTTTTTTCTCAGGATCATTTTCTTCAGCAATATGAAGTAGGGTTGATGTGTTCTCTCCTCCTTCTTGAATCTAAAAGTCAGAAGCACCAGAAGCATGGCCTTGAAGAGTTCCAAGTAAGACTGGATGAGAACTAAAGCAGACATGCTCTTGCTCACCCTGTCCCTCCCCTCATGTAATGAAGGGCAATTTCCCTCCCTCATTAAGGGGAAAATCCTACATCAATGGACTTCAAGATAGGAATTATTCTTAGAAAACTACAAATTAAAATTATCTATGTTCTTTTGCATTTTTATTGATTTTATTTCCAAATTTTATTTCATGTCTGTTGTCTGTCTTCAGGATTTTGGTGGGTTGCATGTCAAAGATGCAACCACTGCATGTTTGACACATTTTTTTCTACATTAAGTCTTTTCTGAACTCAACTATTGCTAGTGCCCTTCCTCTTAATCTAGTTTTTAATTATTTTGTATATATTTTCATTTATTCTCTTTATATATTTCCATACAAACTTATTTCTATAGTTACTATCTATTTGAAATGCAACAATGAGGTCAGAAAAATAGTTTTATGAAATATGGGTAGTTTACCAACACCTTACCAGGAAACTGAATTATTTGCATTTGAATATTATTAGGAAAAATTTCAAAATCACCTGGCAAGATAAGATACCAAACTGTGAGGTTATTTGTTGAATTAAGTTTCTAAGCATTCAAACTCTACTACTGATATTGCAAATCCATGTTGTTTGAATGTCAAACCTCTGCTTGCTAAAAAGCCTGTTTTATAGAGAACCCACTAACATGGTGTTCAGAAAATATAATGCAGGGACACTCTTAAGGCCTCTTTTAAGAACTTTGGAATTTATTTTGTGACATGGGAGACACTGGCACAGGACAGCCCAACATAGCATGTCTTCATCAAAGAAGGTTCTGTGCTCTATGAACAAAGGATAATTGTAGGAGCTCAAAAGAAATGTGACATGCACAAATTTAGAGAATTGACCACATATGTTCACATGCCCAACCTGTGGTAGAATATTCCAAGCTCATATTGGTCTGATTCCTCTAAATTGGACATACTGTAACTTGACACTAACATAGTGATGTCATTTTGGCCCTCCTTGAGAAAGAAAGAACAAAAATCAATTTAATTATAATGTAAGTTACTTGACAGTAGGGTTCCTTATTTTTATTTGTATATACAGAGCCTAGTTCAGTGCCTGACATGAAGTAAACATATAATAATGTCTGTTAATTGTTGAATTAAATAATATCTCTTCCTTTGATATATTTTCAGTGAAGGTAATTCATCTAAATATAATGTAAAATCACTCTGAAGTACCACTTCAAATCTATCAGATGCCTAATATAGCAAAAAAAGAAAACGATCAATGTTGTAGGGGATATGAGAAAACTGGAATGCTAATTTATTGTTGGTTGAATTGTGAACTGATCCAAATTGCTGGAGAGAAATTTGGAGCTATACCCAAAGGGGTATTGTGCATATCCTTTGATCTAGCAATACCATGATAAGATCTAGAAAAATCATAAAAAAGAAAAAAGTATAAAAGTACTTTTAGCAAGTTTTTTGTAGTGGCAAAGAATTAGAAATTGAGGGAATGCTGAGCGACTGGGGAATGACTGAACATATGGTATATGAATGTGATGGAATACTGTTGCTCTGTTAGAAATCATGAGAGGGTGGATTTTAGAGAAACAGGAAAAGATTTGGATGAACTGATGCAGAATGAGATGAACAGAATGAGGAGAACATTGTACACATTAAAGGCAGCATTGTGTGATGATCAACTCTCAGTTCAGTGATCAATGACAATACTAAGAGATTTGTGATGGAAATTACCATCCATATCCAGAGGGGAAAAAACTTTCCAATGAATGCAGACCAAAGGATAGTATTTTCACTTTATAATTATTTATTTTATCTTTTTTTCTTTTTCTCATTTTTTCTCTTTAATTCTCATTCTTCTTTCACAACATGACTAATATGGAAATATATTAAATATCATGTACAATGTGACCTATATCTGATTACTTGATGTCATTCAAAGGGATGGGGAAGGGAAAAAAAGTAGAAAATGTAAAACTCAAAAGCTTACAAAAAGATAAATGTTGAAAACTACCTTGCATGTAATTGAAAAAAATAAATTACTATTCAAAAAACTCTAATTCTCCCACTTTTTCAATTTCACAGGGGGAAACTAACATATTCTGTGCTTTCTATTATTATTTTTGTCTTTTTTGACCACTAGAACTCATTCAACATGGCAACGCCCATTTGCTAAATACTTTGTGCCAGGCAATGTGATAAAAGATATAAATAAATATAAACAAAAAGAAAGACAATTCCTGCTTTCAAGAATCTTACATATTAATCAAGACAGATAAAATATAAAAGGAAGATGAAAATGGAAGGAAAAGGTACCTAGTACAAGGGCATAGTGGAAATATATAGACTGTAGCCTGGGGTAGATGAAGATGGGTGCCCTCTTTGAATGGACATTCTGGAAGAAGATATCCAATCAACGGGAAAAAATTCAATTAGCAACATCAATCAGTTATCAAACATCTTTTAAGTGACTACAGTGTTCTAGACAGTGTGATAAATAATGGAGATACAAATGAAAAACAAAAAGAAAAGATATCTGACCTAGATGAGCATACACTTTAATAGGGGAATGTAATACAGAAAAGGAAGCTGGCATTTCTGGGATGGGGGCAATATACCATTTAGGATGTGGAGGAGGGCTGGTCCATGTTGGAAAAATCTAAAGAAGTCCAAAGAAGTGCAGTCAGTTGGTAAATGGCCCTCCAGTCAGAGGGCCAAAGGTAACTGATGAGATGTTTGACCAAAGCCGATTTAGTCTCTCAGTGTGATGAGATTTCCCAATGATGAGAATCTTCAGGGAATAACTGAGACAACCAGAAAAATTCAAAGAGTACAGTTGGAATAGAAAATGAGAATTTAGCAAATTACCTTCTTTTTATAGAACACACAATCGTTTTTTTTATACCATCCTTCTCTTTGTCAATTCCCTACTTTTAGATCATTCTCCCTATTCCTTTGTGATTTCAGTGCCAAAGTTACAATCCTGCTATTCTTTGCTATCAGCTTTGGTAATTGCAAAATGCACAGATATGTTGCACTAAAACCTTCTTTGATACTGTTGCCTTTAAATTCTGTTCCATAGAACAGGCATAATTTGGATCTTTGTACCAATGGTATATATTCTTCCTCCTACTTATAACAGTGGCCCTAAGGGGAAATATTTACATTTATTTCAATTAAATAAACCCTCATTGCTTCCTAAGACTTATGCTAGATGGTGAGAATGAAGAATTTAAAATAAAAATTAGACAAAATAACCCCTACCATTTGAATTTCCCAAAATGATATCATAGATTTAGAGGCAAAGGAGAATTTAGAGGCTTTCTGTTCCAATCTGCTCAGTTGAGAAGTAAGGAAACTGAGGACCAAAGAAGTAAGATGACTTGCCCAAATGCCAAAGGTGATAAAAACCAGACCTAGGATTATAAATCAGGTCCTTTGATTCCAAATTTGATACTATTTCTATGTCCCATTATGGTAAGGAAGGAAAAGAAAAAAAAACATGAATTATTTGAATTGATAAGCTCAAAATTTTTAATATATATATACCACAACATGAATGATAGAGCTGAAAATTTTTAGATTTAAATCTGAGGTCACATTTTACCAGTGGATCAAATTAATCTTTACAGATATCCTAGTATTCTCTTGATAGATTACAAAGAATTGAACGGTGACTGAGTCATATAATTTTGTATATGTAAAGAGAGGAAAATTTTATAAAAGCAATTCAGAGCCAGGTCATTTTCACTAGAAAATACAAAAGAGTTATCCTTAACATGACTATAAATTAATTATACAAACCACTAATAGAAACTTCAACATATTACTGTAAGATGCAAAATATTAGCATTAGAATACTAGGAAAATATGAAATAATAACCTTATATAATTCCCTCATTTTTATCCTTCAGAGTTTCCATACCACTTTTTTTTTCAGTTTTAATCCCTATACTTGCCTTTCTGAATGAAGTCCATCTGGATGCTGCCATAAATTTGCTAAATTTTGCATCTAACACATGGAGAAGCATTTTTTTCATATTCTCTGTTCATTGGATATAAATGAATTGTTCAAATTTTCTATAAGTTGACCCATATTCTTATTACTGTGTGATCAGATCAAATCTTTGCTTTTTCTTATCACACTGATAGTGTCCATTACAAGTCTTGTATTTCAAAATTCACCATTTGTATCGTAGTCTGTAGAGATTAATTTTTCACTTAATTCTTCAGAGACTGGTATTTTATACTTCACATCATATACCTTTATTGAAAGACTTTTTAAAATAAAAACATGACAGTCTTCAAAAAGACTTTGCACTATCCTAAAGAGCATCTGGCCTTCTGTCGTCTTCCTCAATTTTGTGCCAAACTCATTATCTATTGACAGTGTCTACTCCATATATATGCTCTGGTGGATAGGCTCTATAGCTTATCAATACAATTGAATATCATAGAGAGACAATGAGAATTTTTTATCCATTTTGTTTTGCCCATGTTGATGATGGTTAGGAAAAGTTTTCTCCATTGTTTCTGGATATTTGTAACAGGCTCTCTAGTATTCCTACCAAAAAAATGTTCATCAACAAACAGAAACAACTTGAGGATGGCATTGTTTAAAGCAGTTGTGGGGAAACTTTTTTTCTGCCAAGGGCTATTTGGATATTTATAAGACCATATGTGGGTCAAACATTTAATTCACCCCTAAAAAGCTACTAGATTTATTGAATTTCGAGTCCCACCTGTGGTTGCTTTGGCAAAGCCAGACCAATATATCCTAGGAGCCAGAGGCTCCCTATCTATGGTCTAGAGAGACTCACTCTTCAATTCAAATTCAGTGCCAGATTTCCTGCATGAAAGTAGAAAGCAAAAAAAAAAAATCCTATTTTATGTCTGACTTGTTCTGAATTTCGAGAAGGAAATGAAATATAGTTATTTCTTTTTCTATATTTTTCAAAGTATCTGATAGGATTTTGGCATGAGAATGGAAAACATGTTGCTAAAAGAAATTCTTTTAAGGTGAAATAATTCTACAAAATTAAAAAAGAATAGTCAAAATGATGATGACAAAAGAATCCTCTATTTTCTGAATCTTTTGGTCAATTGTTATTGTAAATGGATGGTCTTTCATGAATATTGTTTGCAAAAAAATGATTTTTATTCCTGTCTAAAATAATCATAAATATAGCCTTTATAAGAACACATTATTTAAATAAGCATGGTGGTTAGAAAGTAGATATATAGATTAACTTTTTGTATTCCTATTTTTTGGAAGAGGAGATATGACTTTTAATTTTATGAAATTTTGGTAAATTTTGACATGCTTCCTCAGATTATGTGGGAAAAAAATGATTCCACCATGCTACCCAAACAATGTCATCTCAAGTAACACTTCCTCTTGTGTTTACTGTATTTTCTTTGATACCCCTCACCCTTCCTTATTATCACCAAACAATTGTCACATCATCTGTGATGTAAAGGAATAAAAAGAGTACAAAATATTTGGTTGTTGTTCCTGTAGTTTCAATCTTAAATACCCTTGGGATGACTTTGTTTAGTTAGGTCTCTTGCCAAGCTTCTTTTAAAAAGGTTTTCCCCTTCACTGATTCTTGCTGTTTTATGAGGCAATACAGCTCATAATCTTCTACTATCCTTCTCCTTTAGATTTTACAAACAAGTTTATATTCTAAACCAGTGCTGCCCTTGACTGCCATATCTCTCCACTTGACAAGGATATCAAATATTTTCTGGCAAGACAGATCAGAAGCTTTTTTGTTCTCTTCATTATAATCTTTGATTTGAAGAATTTAGTTCTTTTCTTCTACCAGTGATGAATTTTTTGCTATCAATTTTTACATTCCCCTATATTGGAGCTAATTATCCTACACATACGTAGGTTTGCATAAATATATATATTTTTTTCTTTAAGTGTTAAATTAATTTTGATTTTTGATCTAACAAGTCACTCATCTTGAAAGGACATAGGAAATTCTGAATGATTCCAAAATAAAATTAGTATCCTGTTTTTTAAAATCAATTTATTTTAAAATGTTATTTAGATATTTTTTAGGTTTTTGCAAGGCAAATGGGGTTAAGTGGCTTGCCCAAGGCCACACAGCTAGGTAATTATTAAGGGTCTGAGACCAGATTTGAACCCAGGTACTCCTGACTCCATGGCCAGTGCTTTATCCACTACGCCACCTAGCCGCCCCTGTTATTTAGATTTTAAGCATTTCTAGAACTACTAATTTTTTTTTTTCCTTTTGGAAGAAAGTATTTCTAATGCATAGACTGGCTTTTATCAACAACTTCTCAATAAGAAAGAATTTGACTACATGCATTCCTAATTCTTGATATATATTTTCATATTCCTCCACTAATTTTACATTTCAAATCAGTAAATATCAATTCATATTTTGATATATTTTGGAAGGACTTAATATTATCTGTGCAGAATTTCTCTGCCTCCTGTTCCTCTATGTAGGTATTTGAAGAATGTCAAGTTTGAGATGATATAGTATGTCTATTCTTTAAAGTTATAGGACAAAGACCCCACATTTAGAGTACCAATAGCTAGGGTAATGTTTATAGATCATCTGTAGATCTTAGTATACTTTTTTGTCCGTCACTGAACATTTTGTATTTTTTGTTGTTTTTTGCTTTGAATGTCAAAGAATTCATCAGTAAGTGTCCAACGAAATAGTGATGATCATCTTCATCCTTATCCAGACTGGTGTATTGCCAATTCCATACTCAAAACCTTTACAGGATGGTAAAACCTGCCACAGTTTATGCTATTTTGTGAATTCCAGATCTCCTCCATTTCAACTTGAAGAGTAAGAGTAGCACTTGGTGGGGTACTCTGCACACAAAATGTTACATTGTCTTACATTTTATTGTATACAGAAGTACTATAGTATTAATAAGTATAAAAATATGTTTAGTTATTTAAGAAAAATAAATATTTTGAAGCTCTGAAACTATTATCTGTTTACAGGAATAAAGGACACTAGTCAAAATTACTGTGAAAAAATAATCAGATATTCCATATTATTTTTTTCACAATAGAACAAAAATGCTATTGGTGGGAAAAAGGTCATATCTATTTTAAATTGTTATTGCTTTCATGAATCATTAAATTATGTGACTTATCAAAAGATATCATAGCATTTCTTGTGGAATTAAGTAAAAGGACATTAGATTCTTCTGCCACCAACATTCAGAGGTTAACAGCTCACAAAATCCTCTTTTTAGCAGAGGCTAGATAGATGATATTCTGAAGGTCAGGTCAGCCTACCAGTAAGGATATTGAAAATCTGTGATGCAAACTGAAGTAGTATGTAGTGGTATTGTAAAATCTTGTGCTCTTTCTCCTGTCACAAGCTATTGCTCAAAGGAGTCTGATTGTAAAGCAAGTAAGAGGAGCACAGTGTCTATTACAGAGTCAGACAGATCCCTTCTCCATCTCTGCCAAGTCAGACTCAATCTACTCTCTCCTGACAGCTTTGTAAATGAGAAAGGCTCAAGATGGGGGAAGGGAGAAGATAAAGAGAGTAATTACTCACTGAAGTGAAACACCTGGGCACTCAGTATTACCACCACCCCCCACTTATATTTTAGGATGGCTTTTTTATGGGTCCATGGAAGTCACAATTATAAAGACTAATTCATATAATTAGTTTTATTTGGATCTATCTAATAATCTTTTTATATGCTGTAAAGAATAATAAAATTGGCAGGGTGATGCTAAATCAAATCTAAATTCACTTAGTACAGCTGTCTAGCACTACCAGATAGGACTGAAAAATAACCATCAGTTGGTATGCCTGTTGTTCTTATTTAGGTCACTTCACCTTATACTAGCTAAAGTTCAGATCATTTGGGAAAGAAACGATAAATACATAAAATCTGTGAAATAAGTGGCTTGAGGAAAATAAATTGTCATATTCACACACACTGAGGATTGAAAAGCAGGTCAACACTGCACTACATATTTTACAAATCCTTCTGTGCAGTCTTGCATACTAAACATAGCAGAAGGTTGTGAAAATACTCTGAGACAGAGGGAAACAGATTTTGGTGATTGATGAGAAAAATCCTAAAGATGATATGGCAAAAGCTGACATAACATACCATAAAGGATAGGCAGGTCTTATTGCTAAGAAGACATGGAGTCAAATTCTAAAACTGACTCATATTAACTATGTGACTTCGAGGATAGACATTTCTCTTCCTCCAACCCAAGGAAATCTATATCATTTTCCTAAATCCTTACTTGATAAAATCCCAGATTTTGACCACCAAGTAAGAAACTGGCATGACATTGTGGGTGAATAAAAGGTCATGCTTGTGTCATGGATCATGTTATGTTTAGAAACATTGACTTCACTGGACCTGCTAGGCACAATCTGACATACTGTTGCAGTCTGGATGCTTTCTGGTGAATTTTAATCTTGCTTTCTCTTGGTATAAATGTAAAATTAGTGCATTTAATTAGAAGAGAAAATAACTAAGGCTGTTCCTCTGCCCAGAACAATATATTTCTGAAAGTTATTTTTTTCAGATGGTTTAATTCAAATTGGTGTAGTCTGTAATTGCATTTTGATACTTCTGTATTCATAATTCCCTTTGTCCACATAATGTGCAATTGTTGGAGATCTATTCCCATCCCCAATTTTTCTTTTATTGTATCTTATATGCAGGACTTTAATACTGCTTTACAGGAGGAGGAATGTGAAACAAAGGCATTTCTAAATGGGGTTATCAAATGCAAGATGATTTAAAACATTTCTAAATTCTCTGACCCACAACTGTAAAAAAGGCAAAGTTTGCATAGGCAAATGGGCATTAATTTGAATGGACTTTACTATATACTGCATAGCTACAGTTTGGCATTCTTGTTATAAGTAATCTAAAGGATATGAAGACTAAAGGACTAAAAATATGTTTTATAAAATACAGCTTGGTCTACAGATTTGTGGTGATCAAATATCAGAAAACTCAAATAATATTAATCACTTCTAAGAAAAATTATTAATTTCTTTTGAATATTAAAATGAATTAATTAAAATTGATGTCCTTTTGTATTAAATATTAAATATTTTAAATATATAGATATTGTTTTTAAAAATTAGTTACTTAACTTTTCCAAAGCAACAGAATCATGAGATAGTAGAATTTGCATTTGAAAGAATCTTAAAATTTGTCTAATGCAAATTTCTCCTTGTACAATATAAGAAACTGAAGACCGGAGAGAAATGACTTGCCCAAGGCAGTACACAAAAGGGCTGGAAGGGAAGGGGTTTCTTGAAGATATGTTATTATAATCCTTTCCATCATTATAAGAACTTATAAAGAATCTGAGATGCATGAGAACAAAGTCTGACTATTTTTAGGTGGAAATTTGAGCAACACCTGCAAAGTATATCTTCTACCTGTGTAAATGTCTTGAGAACTATTCTTGCATACAGCTAAAATGAGTCTGGAGTTTCTTTGTGGTAATTAAGTTAACTTAAGCATCTACCTCTCAATGGGGTGATAACACCAGTGCTCCAGAAAGAGATTTCAACAGCAATTGATTTTTCTTCCACTTTAGCAATCTTTGGGATCTTTCAGCAAATGACTCAAAGGAATAGTATGCTAGTTTAAAGCCCATTCAATAAATATTTGACATGTAAGTGTAGGGAGATCATAAAATTTAATCATAGGATAATGGAATTTAGAGCTGGAAGAAACTATTGATTTCATCTAGTACAATCATCTTAGTTAAGAGATGAGATGACTGGGGACCATAGAAGTCAAATGGCCTATCCAAGGTCAAATAACTTTTTAATCAAAGGGCTTGGATATCAATTATGTTCCACATTCCCTAAATTCAATGCCCTTGTTACTGCCCAGCCTAGTTGCCTAATAGTTAACTAAAATTTTAAACACGGACATTCCGAAAAGATTCTCATCTAGTACAAATATGCAAAAATCTATTTAAAATTACTTTTATTAGGTGATAATCTTTTTTCTTCTTTTAATTCAGCATCAAACATAATTTCGAGTTACCTAATATTTTTGAAGTATGATGGAAAAACTATTGTCAGTTCCTACGACTATTAGTCATTTGCAGGGAAGATGACCATGCCAAACCAACTAAATGATAGGAGGAAAGAGCTACACAATTATGTTTATTATATCAAGTGGAATACTGTGCAAGGCATCCTTCCCACTTGCTTTTACCAGAATCATGCATTGCAAAGCCTGATCTTTAGGAAATAGGACTTTTGGAGATAGTCTGGATACTGTGGGAATCTCTTGTCCTAAAATGTAATAATATTCAACAACCCAGTACATTCTAACTTGTTACTCAATAGGCTAATTGTCAATATGGTCCTTCCTCTAAGACCTTCCACCTTTTAGTTTGGATGGCAGGAATTATGACAGTATAAAATGTTAATTCCATACTTATTCTGCAAGCTGTACACTAAAACTAAAACTAAGGAGTATTCAGGTAAAATGCTTGTTTCTCTATGTTTTATTGGAGAGTTGCTTCCTCTGCCTTCACTATTTTTCAGGCAATGTCTTCATTCTTTGTAATTCTAGTGGTACATGGTGAATGTGATTCTATACATTTAGAATCTTTGCTCAAGCACCCTACTCCTACTGGGAAACTTCACTAGTTCCTTGATTTGCTGTATTTCCATAGATTCTAATCATGTGAACAATGACATGATTGAAGCCACCATACAAGCATAATTTACCTTCAGGCAGAGGCATCTAGGTAGTGCAGTATTTAGAACATAGAGCACTGGCTTTGAAGTCAGGAGAACAGGAGTTCAATTCTGGCCTCAGATGCTTGATACTAGCTGTGTGACCTTGGGCAAGTCACTTAACCCAACTCCCTCTCATCCAGGACCATCTCTAGTTGTCTTAATTTATATCTGGCTGCTGTACCTAGATATCTGGAGGATAAAGTGAACCCGGTGACTTAGTATAGCACCCAGCCCTCACCCAAATCCAATTCAGGTACAAACATCACCATTATATAGTCTTTACTCATAACCAAAGACGTGAACATAATACAATCAAAAGAGAATAAAAGAACTTTTATTCCAAAATCCTTTTTGATATGAGTACTATACAGGTATGTGCCAAATCTATAAGTTCCTGGACAGAGTTAAGATGCCAAACCTCAACATTCAACATAGAAACTTTGTGTTTTTCAAATGTTGGAGTTAATAAATCTCTCCAAATCTTTCTTGTGGACAACACATTGCCCATGGTTTCCCCAATCACAGGTTCCTTAAGGGTCAAATTCAAGGCAGCTGGAGAACTCACGAAGCAGTTTCTGATTCCAGTGATTTACTGCTCACAGTTTTGCTACTGCCCATAAACTTATAAGTATGCTTGCTTATTGCATCTTTTGGTGACTACTTATTAGATGGGCTATAGAGGACTCTAATTAATCTTCAAAATTTATTCATTGATAATGAACTAGTACAGTCAAAGAAAGGCTAGACTCCACAAACCATCATCACATCCTTTTGTTTATTTTTCTTCATCTTTGGAATATATACTGTGGCTTGTATCACTTCACCCACAAGTCCTAGTGCTATTTCCTCCACTATCACACTAACTTATAATTCCCACTCTTTCCAAGTCAGTTTTTTCCCTACAGAATATCAAACATATGTAATGTTTACTTCTTTTTTCCTTCATGAAGAAAGATATGTTTATTTAATTATTGTTTATTTTTCAATTACAGCCAAAGATAGTTTTCAACATTCTTCATTTTATAAACTATTTCATTTCACATTTCTATCACCTTCCTTACCTCTCCCTCCCCACAACAGGGAGCAATTTGATGTAGACTGTACATGTAGGTTCCTGTTTAACATATTTCCATATTAGATATATTGTGAAAAAAATTGAAGCTAAGGGGGGGGGAAACATGATAAAGAAAGAAAAATTAACATAAAAGAAGTTTGAAAAAAGCTAACAAAGTATATTTTGTTCTGCATTCAGACACAATAGATTTTGTTTTTCTGGATGAGGATGATACCTTCCATAAAAGATCTTTCAGGATTGTCCTTGATCATTGAAATGCTGAGAGGAGCTGTGTTTATCATAGTTGATCATCTCACAATGTTCTCCTAGGTCTGTTCACTTCAATCAGTACCACTTCATGAAAGTATTTCCAGGCTTTTCTGAAGTTCAATCTCTCATAATTTTATACTCCATCACATTCATATACCATAAATTTTTTAGCCATTCCCCAATTGATAGGCATTCTTTTAATTTCCAGTTCTTTGTACCTACAAAAAAGAATTGAATTAAATATTTTTTATACATGCAGGTCTTTTCTCATTTTTATAATCTCTTTGAGATATAGCTCTAGTAGTGGTATTGCTGGATCAAAGGGTACACACAATTTTATTTCCCTTTGGACAGAGTTCCTTGCTCTCCAGAATGATTGAATTGGTTCACAATTCCACTAACAATGCATTAGTGTTCTAGTTATGAGGCATACTTTGTATTTAAAGACATATAGAATTAAAAAGTCTATTTACATCTACTGACTCCTAATTTGGATAATTATTTCAAATTTATTTCAGTAGAAAACAAAGATCATGATGTTTTAACAATCAAAGCCCAAATAGCAAAAGACTAAGAACTGTCACTTTGTGCAAAAAAGAAAATAAATCTTGAAGTCAGATTAACTGGATTTTCAAATTATTACTGCAATTTCTACCTTTTTTTTCATCTCTAAAATGAGAGGGTTGAACAAACAGAGAGTAAGAAAGATCCCTTACAACTCTAAATTTGGAGCCTAGGAATTTCTCTAGTAATCAAATGACTTCTGTGTTTTGTGTGTGTGTATGTGTGTGTCTGTTTGTGTTTGTGTGAATGAGTTGATTTATTATTTAATTACTACTAGTATAAAATTTAGATACCAGAGCTTCTTTAAACTTTTCATTTTATAAGTGAGGGAACTCAGGTCTAAATTTATCAAGTAACTTGCTTCTTTTAATGCAGATAGATAATTAGAATTTAAAATATCACTTCAAATTTTGTAAGGCATTATATATATATTATATATATATATATGTTTTTTTTCTTACTGGATCACAATCATGTAAAGCAAATATCAGTAATTTCCTCATTTAACAGTTGAGAAAATTGACCTTCATGGAAGTAAAATGATATGACTGGTATCATACAATGAAAGAGAGTGTGAGAGAAAGGGGGGAGAGAGAGAGAGAGAGAGAGAGAGAGAGAGAGAGAGAGAGAGAGAATGAAAAGTATAGAGAGGGAATTAAAGTTCAAACCATAGTATTGCCTTCCATTTAGTTATATGGATAAAAATATTATCATTTTCAACAGGAATATAATTTGAATATAGTAAAAAAGCAACTTGAATTCAAAGGCTCTAAATTCAAAGAATGAATAGCTTAAATAGTGTAAAAATGTGTTTGAATCTTATAAACTATGTGATCTTGTTAAGTCATTTTACCTCCATAGGACTTAATTTCCTCAATGAGGATATTAATCATATCTAATTTACATGGCTATTTTAAAGAACTCAGTAAGAAAATGTGTGTACACAGGCTATTCTAACAGCCATGACACAAATCATCTCCAAGTAAACCGCCACCTGGACAGTCTCAGGAGCTGGCTTGCCGCCCTGAGAGATAAGGTGAGCTGGAGTCCTTGGGAGCCAGAGTCCTTGGGAGCTGGACATTCTGCCCCACTGTCCAAGGGCACTAGATGCAGCTGTACCTTATCATCTCCTCCCTAACGTACCTTCCTACCCTGTAATGCAAGAAGCTGCATATACACATTGCTTGCACCCCTAACAAATACCTCATTATTCTTTGTTCTACCCCGGAAGACCTAACAGTATATATATAATAGCTAAGCAATAATAAAATTGAGCTGGAGGCATAAGGCAGTAGTGGCTTGACTCCTTATTCTCAGCTCCTCTCCTGGAGGGAGGTCACTGCTGTGGGCCCCAAGGAAGCAAGCCACAACAAGAAAATGTATAAGCCCTTTAAAAAATTTAAAATACTACATAATTGACAAATATCTGCCTATATGCCAAGCAGCAAATTACTTGATATTTCTGAACCTCAGTTTTCTTAGTTATAAATTGAAACATTTGGAGAAGTTGACCTCTAAATTCTTTTTCAGTTCTAAATCTTTAAATGAAAGATTTGGATAAGATGACTTCTATGACTTCAACCAGCCCAAAGTCTCTGATCCTGTGAACTATGAATACAAGAGATCAGCAGAATATCTGATTTCTTTGCTAATTATATTTCATCACTATGGGGAGGTGAGTTGATGTTTTTAAAATGTTGTTTCCCTATTCTCTTTTTTTAATAATGAAATTTTTTTTGCTTTTCTGTCATATTTACTGAATTATATTTAATTTATTGTTAATTGACAAGCACATTTTCACCCCAAAAGCCCATTTTTTAGACTGAAATTGGAGAGATCAGTCTGGTTTTGAGTAATACAGAAACAAATTTCCTGTTAATTTTTTTTGTTTATCTGTTTTAGTGACATAAATCTCATTATAAATGAAAATTGCATTAGACAAAATTGGATACATTTATGGTTGTGTCTCCTCACCAAATGAATGCTCTTGCAAACATTGATCATGACAATCCAACAGTTAAAAACACTGAAAACTATACTTGAAACTAACAAAATGACTTCTACATACATGACATAGGTCTTAGAAAGCAAGAAACTAATTAAATATTGTTCTTGTTCTTTAGTTTTCCCTGGCAGCTCTCATGCATTCAACCATTCTTCATAGAACAAATATAACAAATTCAGTTTTCTTTAAATAAAAGTTTAACTATTAAGGGAAGCTGTGGAGACTCTCAGTACTCTTCCATAATGTAAAAAAAAAAATCAAGAAAAAATGGTTATAACGTAGTGGATCAAAGAGTTATCCAAAATATAGGGAAAATTTCTTAATATGCTTCTAGAATAGCTGGCACTAAATTTCCTTGTTTCTTAGAAATAGGCTACTGGAACATGCAAAATATTTGAGGAATAGCACAAGTGCTTTGGTTTTAGAAGCTGTCAGTAAGATGTATTTAAGATAGGAGCATTATCACTAAATGTCAGAATTGGAAAAGACCATAACAGTCTTCTTTTTAAAACGAACATTAAAAGAAAAATATCTACTATAATATATCTCCTAAATTAACCAATCATAATTTTGTGTAATTATTACATTATTTTTATTATACAAAATCTAAGAAGTATAAGCCCTCCTCAGGGTAATAAGCCATTAGAAGCAGAATAGTCCATATCTCTTACAATTGCCCCAATAAGGATTTTAAAAGAACAATAGATGGAGAAATGATCAATAAATTTAAGGAAAAAGTATAGAGATTGTATTGTTACCAGCCCAAGTGTGCACAAAGAGACAAGAAGAAACCTACATTCACTAGGAAATGGATCCAAACAGAAAACTCTGCCTATGGATACTCAGCTCATAGAAGTCTTTCAGCTTAAATGCTATTTGAAAGACGAAGAAATTTATGTCTTCAAACTATGAACCACATCAAGAAAGAAAAAAGAATACAAATACTATGGACCACATTTAGGTTAACACAGATTTGATCACTAATTCTAAAAAGGAGAAGAAAGCTAAGGATATGAATATGATATTTCAGGCATGCAAATAATAGTTTAAATCAATTAATCAGCATTAATTAAGCTGCTACTGTTTGCCAGGTACTGTGATAAGCACAAGGGATACTTAAAAAGCAAAAGACAGAATTCCCTGACCTCATGAAGTTTACAGTCTAATGGGGAGACAATAATGCAAACAAATATCTAAGCAAAGTAAGCTACATATAGAACAAATAGAAAATTAATAATAGAATGAATTTATTGGAATTAAAAGGAGTTGGGGAGGGCTTCCTGTAGTAACTGGAATTTTAGTTGAGTCTTAAAGAAAGGCAGGGCTCTTAGTAGGTAGAACAAGGAGGGAGATATTAATAGCCAAAGAAAAGAGAGGTGAGAGATGAATCTTATTTGTAGAACATCCATGATGCCAATGTCACTGGGCCAAAGCTGCATTGGGGACTAATGTGTAAGAAGTCTGTTAAAATAGGAAGGGGTAGGGATGGCTAGGCAGTGGATAGAGCACCAGCCCTGGAGTCAGGAGTACCTGAGTTTAAATCTAGACTCAGACACTTAATAAAGACCTACATGTGTGGCCTTGGGCAAGCCACTTAATCTCATTTGCCTTGCAAAATTCTAAAAAAAAAAATATAGGAAGGATAGGAAGGGACTAGACTACAAAGAATACAAAAAAATTTTGTAATTGCTTCTGAAGATTACAGGAAGCCATTTGAGCTTACTAAATAGAGGGTTGACAGTATTGGACCTGAGTTTTAGCAAAATCTCTTTATTGGGTGGTTTGATGGATTAGAATAGAAAGAGACTTAAGGGAGGCAGGTTCTCTAGAAAGTCATTTCAATAATCCACTTAAGAGGTGATGTGACTTTTACCCTAGATTGTTAGCGATGATAGAGAAAAAAATTGATTATATTCTAGAAATATTGCAAAAGTTAAATCTACAGGCTCTAGCAACATATTGGATAAGGGAAGTGTGACACTGGTTGCAAGTCTCAGGGCCTGGGATAATGGTATTGCCTCCTACAATAATAAGACAGGTGGGAACAGGTTTAGGAGGAAAGACAAGACGTTTAATTTTTGGATATATTGACTTTAACATGTTCAGCTAACTTGAGCTGTCTGAAAGGCAACTAGGGATGTGAGATTAGAGGTCAGTAGAGAGGTTAGAGCAGGATAAGTATATTTGAATAAGTAGATTGGTAATTTTATATACATATATATATATATATATATATATATATAAATAATATGAGAGGGAAATCCATAAAACATTAAACAAATTATAAAAATGGAAAATAGTATGCTTTGGATTTGCATTCAGACTCCATAGTATCTGGATATGGATGGTATTTTCCTTCACAAGTATTTTAATCTTTGGTCATTTTACTACTGAGCAGAGCAGTATATCATAATTGATTATCACACAGTGTTGCTCGTAAGGTTAAGTCTTTCCAGACTTTTCTGAAGTCAATATTTTTTCCAGAACAATAGTATTCCATTATTTTCATATATCACAATTTACTCAGTCATTCCCCAATTGATGGACATCCCCTCACTTTTCAATCCTTTACCACTACAAAACAAGGTGCTTTAATTAGTTTTGAACATGTATGTTATGATATCGTTGGGATACAGACCTAGCAATGGTACTGTGGAATCAAATGGTATGCATAATTTTATTGTCCTTTGGGCATAGTTCCAAACTGCTCTCCAGAATAGTTGGATCAGTCCACAATTTCACCAACAGTGCCATTAGTGCTCCAGTTTCCCCCATATTCCCTCCAACATAGATCATTTTCCTGTTTTGTCTTACTGGCAAATCTGATAGGTGTGAGGTGGTATCTCAGAGTTATTTTAATTTGCTCTTCTCTAATCAATAATGATTCATTTTTATGTTTCCATATAGCTCAATAACTTTAATTTCTTCATCTAAAAACTGCCTGTTGATATCCTTTCACCATCTATCAAGTGACTAATGACTTGGATTCTCATAAATTTGACTCAGTTCTCTCTACATTTTAGAAATGAGTCCCTTTATCAGAAATACTAGCTATAGAAAGTGAAAACCAAATTCCTGCATTCCTTTTAACTTGGATGTATTGGTTTCATTTGCACAACTTTTTAATTTAATGTAATTAAAATTTTCCATTTTATATTTTATAATGTTCTCTAGCTTTTATTTGGTCAAAAATTCCTTCCCTCTTCATAAACTTTACAGATAAAGTATTCTTTGTTTTCCTAATTGGCTTATGGTAACATTCTTTATGGCTAAAGCATATACCCATTTCAACCTAGGGTATGAGATGCTGGTCTATGCATAGTTTCCGCTATACTATTTTCCAGTTTTCCCAGCAGTTTTTATCAACTAGTGAGTTCTTAACACAGAAGCTGGACTATTTGGGTTTATTAAATAGCAGATTATTATAGTCATTTACTACTTTCTTTTGTAACAAATCTAGTCATTGATCCATCCTCTATTTATTAGCAAGTACCAAACAGTTTTGAGGACTGCTGCTTTACAATATAATTTTAAACCTCGTACAAGTGGATTCAAGCATTTTTGATGAATAAACACATAGCTTAAAAAAATGCAAGTAACAAAAATCAAAGACAATAAAGATAGGTGAAAGCATTAAAGCAATTGTAAATAATTTCAAGATTAAATGTTTATATTTGAATGAAGAAGAAGAAATACCTTTGGCCTTTAAACCCTATGAGATTTAAGGGGCATATGGGAATAAATGAGATTAAGGTGGGAGAACATACATTCTCACTTAAATGTGATATTAGAAGACTATATGATATATAAGAAGAGGTAAAGGGAATAGGTTACACATAAATTCAAGCAATTTTCATCTGAATATGAAAGAAGTAAAAAAGAAAAGGAAGGGAAACAGAAAGAATGACAAAGAAAGGAAGACAGAAAGAATGAAAAAGGAAGACAGAAAGAATGAGAAAAGGAAAGAAGAAAGGAAGACAGAAAGAATGAGAAAGGATGGAAGGAAGGAAGGAAGGAAAGAAGGAAGAGAAAGAAAGAAAGAAAGAAAGAAAGAAAGAAAGAAAGAAAGAAAGAAAGAAAGAGGGGAAGAGAGAAAGGAAGAGAAGAATAAAGAGAGAAAGGAAGAAATAAAGAACAAAAGAAGAAAGGAAAGAATGAGAAAAGATAAACGAAAGGAAGGAAGGAAGGAAGGAAGGAAGGAAGGAAGGAAGGAAGGAAGGGAAGAAGTGAGAAAGGAGGAAGGAAAGAAAAAAAGAGTGAAAGAGTGAAAGAAAGAAAGGGAGAGAGAGAAAGAAAGAAAGAAAAAAGAATAAGAAATAGAGAGAGAGCAAGAGAGAGAAAGAAGGAATGAAAGAAAGAGTTAAAGAAAGGGAGAAATAAAGGAAGGAATGAAGGAAGGAAAGAAAGGAAGGAAAGAAAGAAAGAAGGAGAAAAGAACACAAAAAAGGGAAGAAGAAGAGAGAAAAGTTAATGACTGTTATTTGTATAGAATTTTAAGGTTTGGGAAGTGTTTTATAAATATTATCTCATTTTATCATCACAATTCTGAGAGATAGCATTAGTAACCTTAGTTTAAAAATAAAGAAAATGAAAGAGACAATGCTTAAGTCACTAAAGCAGGGTCACACAACTAGTCAAGTGTCCAAATTGGTCATGAACCAAAGTCTTCTTGACCCTGAGATTGCTCTTTCATTCTATATGCTGCAAAAGTGCACAGCAAAGATGTGATTGTCTTATTGCTGAATATGCAATCATTCTTAAGTAAACCGAAGACCACATTCACCCTCTTAGTATATTCTTAACAATTATTGAGTTTGCAGTTTAGGAATATACAGACTTTTATTTAGATTAAATAGTATCAAAGCATGCCTCTATTTTATATTTATGAACTTGATTTTTTTACTAGAGTGATAACACTCATCTGTTCTTAGCAGATATTTTTATTTCAGTTAGATCATTGATCTAGGCTTTCAAGATATTTTTGGATCTCCTTATTCTCTTCTAGTTTACTGGCTAGCCCTCTAAGCTAATGACGATTTCCTTCAAAACTGATAAAATATAAAAATTTAAAGAATAATTGTACTTGGTGAAAATTAAAATAAAATTTCTAATTTTAATATTTCAATAAATCACAATAGAATACTATCCATTAACTAGTGGCAAGGTGAAATCAGGAGAAAAAAATCCATTAGTGGGTCCCCTCCTGAAAATGTCCTCTAAAAAGAAAAGTGCCAAAAATATCACGACCAAAATCTAGTTCTTTCACATCAAGAAAATAATCCTCTTAGAATTTGAAAAAAAATATTTCAACTATCAGTTGACCCAAGTCAATATCCAACATGACCTAGTAGCTTCGAGGCAGCTAGGTGGCGCAGTGGATGGAGCACTGACCCTAGGGTCAGGAAGACCTGAGTTCAAATGTGGCCTCAGACACAGTATATTTACCTAGATATGTGACCTTTGACAAGTCACTTAACCCTATTGCCTTGGGGGGAAAAAACAAAACAAAACAAACAAACAAAAAGACCTAGAAGCTTCTATCAAAAATGAGAAGAGATCTTGGAATACAATGTTCAAAAGACAAAAGAGTTTATTCTGCAGAACTGAGCATGAATCAGCAAAAAAAAAATGAGATTTAGTAGAATCAGAGACTATTATTTTCTATTTAAAACATAACTGATTAGTTTTAAAATTAAAACACAGGATTTAGAAAAATTTAAAAAGATAAATTTATTTGCAAATTGGAAGAGAGCTGCTTAATGATGCCATATTAATATTTTAATAGGAGGAAAGAAACAAGTGTCTTCTCAGAATTTTTGTTGTTCTGAATTTTAATGGTCAATAAAAACTGTAATGCTGTGAATTTGTTTTGTTCTGAGTACATGATAAAGAGAAGTAGGGAAAAAGCTTCTTATTCCAAACTTGTCTTTTCTGTTGGTGCATTTTGCTTTAAGAATATTTATAAATTGTAATCTAGTAGATTGCTACATCTTTCTTAGAATAGGGAATAGGGTGAAAAGATGATGCATGCATAGAATCCTTAGAGTGGGGTGATGAGTAGAGTAGATCATTAAAAAAGAGTATCATATGTATGTCCTTCATCTCAGATCTGCTAATGATCTAAGCATAGAGGTAGACTATTGGAGTAACAAGGTCAAAAATAGAGGAACAGTTCAATATCTAAGTGAAGATAATGGAGAAATAATGGAGAAATTTGATTCTGAAAATAAAGACCTATTTTTATCTAAATGAAAATAAAGCACTAAGAATCAGGGATCAGAAAAGATAATTAATTTGAGGTTAAAAGACTGAGTTAAAGTGGTTTTTCTGATACTTTCTATTGTATGATATTGAGCAAATAGCTCCTCAACCACTCATTTTATATCTATAAATTGTGGGAATTTAATCATGACTTCTAATCTCTATTTCTAAATTTTATGCTCTTTGGAGATCCTGGAGAAGATAAAATTTTACTCCTGCCTAATAAAATGTGAGGTAACTCAACTGGACAAGGATCTGGGGTGACCTGGGTCTAGGGTCAGGAAAACGAGTTCAGTTGTGGTTTGTCGATTTCTGATTGTTACCCTAGTTAAGTCAATTAATCTCTGTTTTTCTCAGTTCCTTAACATCAAAATGATGCCAATAATAGCATATAACTTTCAGCTTTTTTTCTGAGGATCAAAGGAGACAATATTTATAAAGTGCTTAGAGCAGTGTTTGACTCATAGGTTTTTAAAACATATTTGTTCCCTTACTTCCCACAAGCAAATTTTATCATAATATAGTATAATTATTGTAATAAACACAGAATACAACTATAGTGATATATATTTATGATGAGACAATTTTGTGTAGATACTGCAGTAGATGTACTATTTAGTTATGACATTGTTGGCAGCCTAGGTGAAGGAAAAATAAAGCAGGGTTATAATGAGGAACAGAATGAAGACTATGTAGTCTCTGGATTCTGAAATCTGAAATAAAAGAAAGGGATCAGGTTGTGAATGATTTTAAATATCAGACTATTTACTATTTGATGCTGAAGGTAATAGGGAACCACTGGAGTATAAAGTGTATTGTGTGATGTGGTCAGAGATGTTATTTAGAAAATCACTTTAAGGAAGATGAATTAGAGGGAATAGAAACTTGCAGCAAGGAAACATACCAGAAAATTGGTGAAAAAAGTTTAAATATGAGGCAATGAGATTTGACATTGAGATGACAACTGTCTGGGGGGCAGTTCAGATGGAGTAGTGGATAGAGTTCTGGAATAAGAAAGAGCTGAGTTCAAATCTATTTAGATACTAACAAATCACATAGCCCCTATTACTTCAGTTCCTCTAATGTAAAATGGGGATAATGACAGCATGCATCTAATTAGTTCATCTTGTTTTGAGGATCAAATATAATATACTTAGTTTCTGGATCACAGTATGCGATATTTAAATTATATTTGCTTCCTTTCTTCTTTCCCCTTAAGTGGAAAGAGGGAACCTATGGAAGCTTTTTCTTTTTTGAAGGTAGAGAGGACAAGACTTGATAGCAGATTGAATATGTAGAGTGAGTGTGAGTGGAGAGTTGAGGATGGCACTTATGTTACAAGCTTTGGTAACTGGAAGAAAGATGGTGTCTTTGACAGTAATAGAGATTTTGGTGAGATAGAAGTCAAGATAATGAGTTCTGCCTTGAACAAGAATTTGAGATGTTAGCTAGTGTGGTACTCTTCTCAGACAGCAACAGTACCTTTATGCAGACAGCAACAAACCAAAATACTTTTATGATGCCCCGAAGGCTGTTTCTAGGTCAAAAATATATGGTATATATCAACTATTCAGTGCTAATAAATCCACATTGATTAACAATAGGAACCTGATCCTAGAAAAATGGGTTGAACACTTCCATAGTGTTCTTAACTCACCATCATCAATCAATGCAGACTGTTTACCTCAAGTTGAAGTCAATCAGTCCCCAGCTGAATTTCCAACCGAAGAAGAGGTTTTTTGAATTCCATTAAACTCCTTTCAAATGGCAAATCACCTATTTCAGTTGAGATCTATAAGTTAGGGGGTCCATTGCTCATCCAAAAATTGTTAGAAATTTTCCAGGTTAAATGACATGAAGAGGTTATCTCCAAGAATTCAAGGATGCCTCCATCATCCATCTCTATAAAGATAAAAGGAATAGATTGTCCTGTGACAATCATAGGGATATTTCTCTTTTAGTCATTGCTGGAAAGATTCTCAGCTGAGTCCTATTCAATAAGCTGATTCTTAACCTGGAAGATGGTCATCTCCCTAAGAGCCAGTGTGACTTCAGAAGGATTGTGGAACAGTCTATATATGGTTTGCTGCCCTACAATCCCAGGAAAAATGCCAGAAAAAAACAGAGGTCTGAGGGGCAGCTAGGTGGCACAGTGGATAAAGCACCGGCCCTGAAGTCAGGAGTACCTGGGTTCAAATCCGGTCCCAGACACTTAATAATTACCTAGCTGTGTGGCCTTGGGCAAGCCATTTAACCCCATTTGCCTTGAAAACAAACAAACAAACAAAAAAACAGAGGTCTGTATACAACATTTGTAGATCTGACAAAGGTCTTTGATACTGGCAGTCATGAGGGTTTGTGGAAAATTATGTCAAAATTTGATTGCCTGGAGAAATTCATCAGCATTGTATATCAGTTCGATCATGTCATGCTTGCCCAGGTTCTAGATAGTGGATGCTGCTGCTCAGATTTCCTAGACACCAATGGAGTAAAATGAGGATGTGTCCTTGCTCCCATATTTTTAGCATGATGTTTTCAGTCATGTTGTCAAACACTTTCACTGAAGATGAACATGGCCTCAAGGTCAGGTATTCCACTGATGGAAAATTCTTAAACTTGAAAAGACACAATCCAAGACCAAAGTGGAGGGAGTATTGCTGCATGATCTTCTGTTTACCCTCAGTGCAGCCTCTGAAACCGAGATTCCTCAAAGTATGGATTGATTCTCTGCTGCTTGTTCTAATTTTAATCTAATAATTAACACATACAAAATACAGGTACTCTACCAGATAGCACCACACCATCTATATGTGGAATCATCTATTACAACAAATGGATATGTTTTGAGTATTGACAGTGTCCTTTCCAAGGAGGTATACATTGATGATGAAGTTGACCCTTGCATTGCCAGAGCTAGCTCAGTGTTTTGGAGATTCCATAAGAAAGTATGGGAGAGAAGAGGTATTAGACTGACTACCAAACTGAAGGTCTGCAGAACTGATATGCTGACCTCATTGCTCTATGCCTGTGAAACCTAGACATTTTACCAGTGCCATGTCAGGAAACTAAATCTCTTCCATTTAAACTCTAAGGAAGACTCTGAAGATCACCTGGCCGGAGAAGATACCACTCACTGAGGTCCTTCCTCAAGCTAAACTGCCTAGCATTCTAGCATTACCATAGAGAGTACAAATATGCTGGGTTGGACATGTAAGAATGCCAGTCATATATTTGTTGGGGCTGCTAGGTGATGCAGTAGATAGAGCACTGGCCCTGGAGTCAGAAGTAGCTGAGTTCAAATCAGGCCTCAGATACTTAATAATTACCTATGTGTGTTGCCTTGAGCAAGCCACTTAGCCCCATTGTCTTGCAAAAAAAAACCTAAAAAAAAAAGAATGCTAGACATATGTTTGCCAAAAAATAACCCAACTTTTGTAGAAAACACACACAGGACGGTGTGTGTGTGTGTGGGGGGGGGGAGTCAGAAGAAGTGATATGGAGACACCCTGAAGATTTCATTGAAGAATTTTAGAATTGATTGTACAGAATGGGAGACACTGGCACAGGACTGCCCAGCATCGCCTGTCCTCTTTAGTGAGAGTACTGCACTCTGAGGAAGGCAGAATTGAAGAATTTCAAAGGAAATGTGGCATCTGTAAGTTTAGAGTACCCACCCCAGGTGTTCACATGGACTATTTGTGCCCAACCTGCTCATATTGGTTTGATCAGTCACAGTAGGACAGACTGTAATTTGTCTCAAAGATAGTGATGTCATTTTGGTCTTCTTTGATAACAAAGGACAAAAACCAACCAATTTTTCTCATTATTAGGATTTCCTGATCCCTGAAACAGACCCACCCTGGGGAATAGGAAATATGGACTTAGACAAATAGCAAGGGTAAGACTACAACATTTAGGTTTTCTGTGATCATTTCCTCATTGGTGTTATGACTGCTTTGTCAGGATCACTACACAAGGAACCTACAAAACCAGCTGTAGGTTTAAATGTCATATGCATATAAACATAGTGTCCTCTATTGGGTACTTATCTTAAAGAAACAGCTTCCCAGATTAATATAAAAATTCATATACAGGGGAAAAATGATTTTAAGGGAACCAGACTTATATAGTCATGCTATTTTTCTACCTGTGTAATGATCAGAGAAAAAGTGCAGTGGGTCTGGTAGGGAGGAGAATTTAGATTAGAAGTAAAGCACCTATTAAGCAAACATCTGGAGAAGGGTGTTTGTACTTTTTGCAGTTGTACATTTTTCTGCATTCGTGGTCCAGGATATTATTGAATGAAGGTGAGGTGGGGAAATAGAGGAAACTGAGTGTTGATGGACTGGACTTCATAGTTGCTATGCCTTTCTACTTTCTTTGTGTCCTCAGAGCTTAGTTCATAATCAAATATCATGATATACAATTGATAATGGCATGACTGACACATGATGATTATAGTAAGGGGAATGATATGCAAAGACATCTAGCATCAGTATCACCCATTGGAAGATATTCTTAACTTTACTTGCTTGACAGTATATGTGAAGTCACTTACCAATGCCAACTTGGACATATTTTCATACACTTATAAAACTTGAAAAAATTGCACCAGAGATCAAAGTCAACTTCCTGTCCTTCCTGTTTAATACAATGAACTATTCTTCCATATTCCTAAGAATATGACCCTGCAATAGTCATGGTATGATACCTGAAAAGTGTGAGGTCCGAGGGATCTGAATTGCCTTAAGCATTTTATTAGATAAATCTCCTATTCAAAGAGATGCTTAGAATTGAAAAATATCCTCTCTTTATAAAGCTGAAGAAATTGAGGCCCAGAGAGCTGAATGAATTTGACCAAAGCTTATGTAGATACCAAGCAGCAAGCCTGAGGATTAAAATACACATTCTGACTCCAAATTCAGAAATGTTCTAGTAAACCCTTATGATTTAGCAGCTATTGTTTCCCTTCCATGGGATCTGATTAAGCTAATTATTATGCTAACTGCTCCATAGCTTACTTAAAAATATTTCATTTATATATTTTTCCAACTGCATGAAAAAATAGTTTTCAACAATCACTTTTTATAAGGTTTTGAGATTTACATTTTCTCCCTTCCTTCCTTCCTCCCTGAGAGAAAGAAATATAACGTAGATTAGACCTGTATATCTATATTAACCATCTATACATAATAATCATGTAAAAAAAAAAGAATCAAATCCAAAAAAGAAAACATTAGAAGGGAAGAAACATAACACATAAGACAACTTTGCCCCAGGAGCAGAGATCAACTATCAAAATGAGCAAAAAACAAAACAAAACAAAAGAAAACAAAAGTGCTAGTCCTAAAAAGGTAGTATTCTGATTGGGATGATAAAAATCACCAACTCAGAAAAGGAAAGCAGTGACAAAATGCCTGCATGTGAAACCTCAAAGAATTTTTTGGAATTGATCTGGAAGTCACAAAGGTCTCTTAGAAAAATTCTAAAAGGTTTATAAAAACCAAAGATCAGAAGAAGAAAATTGGGACAAAAGACATGAGAGTCATGAAGAAGACTTATAAAATATGACAGAGATGCCTGGGTCCATGGCAGAGGGGGTGGTTTAATCATGAGGAAAAGACATAAGGGGTGGTAAGAAAACTGCTGCACCAGAGTGAAGTACAAAGCAGAGCACTGGCCTCAGAGCAGCCCTTTGGTGAGAACCTGCAGTGGGATTAAGCAGAGACACCCAGCACTTCCAGAGTTCTCAGCCCATAGACAGGAAGGAGGTTGAAGGAGAATATAGAAGTCTCTCTACTCTCCCTGGGGCAGGACTCAGCTGTTTGCCCACATTCAGATCCAGGTTACAGTCTGGGCTTCCACACTACCATAACCTAGCAGGTACCATCCTCACAGCTCCAGGGCAGAAGGGAGGGCCTGAAGCCTCTTATGAGACCTTAGAGGAATTAAGATCTGAGTTGATTGTCCCAAAAAAACCAAAGACTTGTAAGTGTACTAAATAAGTCATAGGCTGAGGAAATAAGCAAACAACAGTAAAAGAAGAATTTGACCATAGAAAATTACTTTGATCCCATGGAGGACCAAAATACATACTCAGATGATGACAAAACAGAAGCTTCTGTATCCAAAACATCCAAGAGAAATAGAAAATGGGATCAGACTATGGATAAGCTCAAAAAAGATTTTGAAAATCAATTAAGGGAGGTGGAAGAAAAATTGGGAGGGGAAATGAGAGTGATGAAAAAAAATCATGAAAACCAAATCAAAAGCTTGGTTAAAGAAATACAAAAAAATTACTGAATAAAATAATATGTTAAAAACCATATTAGGGCAAATGGAAAAAGCAACACAAAAGGCAAATCAGTAGAAGATTACCTTAAAAAGCAGATTTGGCCAACTGGAAAAGGATATAAAAAATATCTCTGAAGAAAATAACTCCTTTAAATGCAGGATGGAACTAAAGGAAGAAATAAACTGTACCAAAAGTAAACTGAACCCAGGAAGAAATAAAACTGTACCAACCCCACCCCAAAATTAGAAGAAAATATGAAATATCTCATTGGAAAAACAACTGACTTTGAAAACACATTCAGAAGAGATTATTTTAAAATTATTGGGCTACCTGAAAGTCATGACCAGGAAAAGAGCCTAGACTTCATTTGTCAAAATTCTTGGTTGGTAGAATACATTGATTACTCCCAAAAAAGAGATACCAAAATGAAAACTCCAATGAATATTATAAGTAAATTTCAGAATTCTCAGTTAAAGGACAAAATACTGCAAGCTGCCAAAAAGAGCAAAATTTAAATACCAGGGAGCCACAGTCAGGATTAAAAAGGATTTATCAGTTTAAACATTTAAGGATTAGAGGAATTGGAATATGATATTTAGTATGGCAAAAGAGACTGTATTACAACCAAGAATCAACAACCCTATAAAATTCAACATATTTTTCCAGGGTAAAAGATGGACTTTCAACAAAATAGAGGATTTTCAAATTGATCTGAGTAAAAAAACAAAACTGGACAGAAAATTTGATCTTCATGTTACAAGACTCAAGACATGCAGAAAAAGCTAATCAAAAAGAAAAGAGTATGTTAATCAATAAGACTAAGAAGAACATGCTAGTCAATAAGATTAAATGGAAAGATAATACCTGTGACTCTTGAACTTTGTTTTTCTCTTAGGATAATTGAAAGGAAGGTAAGTAGACAGAGGGTGTAGTATAAATTAATTGTGATATGAAGTTTTACTTTAGAAGCAATAAATTTCTATTGGGACAGTTGGAAGGAGGTTACTTGGAAAGAAGTTATGGGTATAAATTGTTGAAAATTGATCATACTTTAACTCATGAGGGTTATATTCTTATTAGGAAAATTATAAGGAGTATCTTTGCAAAGACGGTGTCAGTGCAAAATAATCATGATGGCAATAATTCTTATGACTTTTCAGAATTGTATTTCTATTACAATTGTTGAAAGGAGTATACTTTGACAGATGGTAGAGGTAAAAGGGATATAAAACAAAGTATGAAAAAAAGGATTATACTGGCAGAAGAAAGTGGAGGTATTAGAGGATTATGAACACTACATGAATAGGCACAAAGGACCTATTATACTAGAGGGAAAGGAGAGAGAGAGTGAAAACACTAATTAAATCTTTCTCTCAACAAGTTTAGCTCAAGGAGACAATGATATACATTCCCAATTAGGTTTATAATTTTTTTTCTATTTTATAAGGAATTAGGAGGGAATGGAAGAAAGAACAAATTATGGCTGACAGCAATCAGAAAAACACATATTGAGGAGGGATAAGGTGAAAGGAGAAAGCAAAGTACAAATAGAAGAAGATAGGATGAAGGAAAATGAAAAAATAAATGTTTCTCTCTCCCTTCATCCAGTTCTAATTCTTCTTTTACAACAACAAAAAGAGGCTAATATATAAATATATTAAACAAGATTTTACAAAAAACAACTCTATCAGATTGTTCACTACCATGGGGAGAGAGGAACAAAGAGAACATAAATGGTAGATAAATGTGGAACTCAAAATATTGCAAAAGCATGACTGTTGAAAACTATAAATTCATGTAATTGGGAACAAAAGAAAAAAAAGAAATGTGTAAAGACTTAACATGAATAAACTTAACATGATGCAAAATGAAATAGGCAGAACCTGGAGAGCATTGTATACAACAATAGTAATACTGTAAGATGTGAATAGGTATTCTCAGCAATTCAGTGGTTCAAGAAAGTTTTTTTTTTTTTTTTGGTGAGGCTAACAGGGTTAAGTGGCTTGCCCAAGGCCACACAGGTAGGTAATTATTGACTGTCTGGGTCCGGATTTGAACCAGGTACTCCTGACTCCAGGGCTGGTGCTTTATCCACTACGCCACCTAGCCACCCCTTCAAGAAAGTTTTGAAGGACTTAGTTGAAAGATGCTATCTATATGAGAACTGATGGAGTTTGAATTCAGATACTTTTCTTTACATTATTTCCTTGGGAGCTTTTGGTCAGTGTTTTCTTTTCCTATCATGACTTACATGGAAATGTAATTTTCATAGTTATACATGTATAACCTATGTCAAATTGCTTCCTTCCTTTATTGGGAAATGGGAGAGAGAGAGAGAGAGAGAGAGAGAGAGAGAGAGAGAGAGAGAGAGAGAGAGAGAGAATTTGGAAATCAAAATTGGAAAAATATGATAAAATTATTTTTACTTGTAATTTAGAGAAAAATAAAATATTAATGAGCAAAACAAAAAAGATGTACAAATATCTTCTGTGGGCTTCTTTCACTGAAGCACATGCAGCTGCACTTTGTGAACCACATTCTATTGATATTTGCCTTGACTAAGCAAAACATAATTGCTGGTTAGCCATCTTTCAATGCATTGACTGAATAGTGAATAGATATAGCTACCAAGCATCTTGCCTTGGAAATTTGCTATGATAATTACAATTAATAATAGCACAGTATTAGAAGTTATTAAAGACTTGAGAAGAGCCTCTATGTTTGTGTTTCTAACAGTGACAAGTTAATCTGTATGGGTGATGATCACCATTGGGAGGTGATGCCATGACAAGCACATGAATTGGATTTGAGTGGGGGGCTGCTGTGTTCAATCACCTACCTCACTTTCTCCCCCTCACTTTCTCTGGGTCTAGGGTCCAGATATGAATAACAATGACTGGAGATAACCCTGGATGTGAGGCAATCAGATTTGTGACTTGCCCAAGGTCAGAGAACTAGTTGAGTATCAAGTGACTGAGGTTGGATTCAAACTCCAAGGTCAGTGCTCTATCTTCTGTGCCATCTAGCTGGTCTACTAGAGGATGGAAAATATAAAGTCTATATATAAATTTAAAATGTCAACTAAAGGAGTACAGGATGGGAAAAACTTGCTAGACAAAAGTTATATATGGGGGTTTTCAGTCCAAACTACAAGCTTGGAAGGGGTCAGAAATTTTGAAGGTTTATAAAAATGTATTTTTCAGGCTACAGAAGAAAAGACATATTAAAATAGAATAAGGAATCAGATAGTTCGAATGTACTCTACCATAGTTAGACCATATCTTTTTTTTAGGTTCTTTTTGAATTTTTTATTAATTTATTTTTTTCCAACTGCATGAAATGGTAGCTTTCAACAATAAATTATTTTTCGTAAGGTTTTGAGGTTTTCATTTTTCTTCCTCCCTCCCTCCCTTCCCTTCCCTATCCCTATAAAAGAAAGCAATCCAACAAAGGTCCTACATATATAATCATGCTAAACATGAGATGAATCAAATCAGAACTGAGGAAAAAGAAAAAGAAAAAGAAGTGACAATTTTTAAAAATTGAAAAATTAAAGCAATAATTTGGAGCTATTTTGCCCAAGTCTGCCAATAAATTTTTCAATCTAGGAGAAATGGATGAATGTTACAAAAATAGAATCTATCCAGTTAAAAAGAAGAGGAAATTAAAAACTTAAGTAACTTGAACTCCCCAAGAAAAAATCTCCAGGGTCAGATGGATTCACAAGTGAATTCTTCCAAGCATTCAAGGAACAATTAATTGCTTCCAATTCTATAAAAATTTATTTGAAAAAAATAGGTAAAGAAAGAGTTCTGTCAAATTACTTCTATGATACTCGTAAGGTGCTCATACCTATCCAGGAAATAGATATAGACAAATTCCTTGATGAATATAGATGCAAAAATTTTAAATAATGTATTAGCACAGAGATTACAACAAATTGTCACCAAGATAATACACCATGATCAAGGAGAACTTATATCAGGACTGTGAAGGTGAGGGAAGGTTCAATATTTGGGAAGCTATCAGCATAATTTGCCATATCAATAACAACAGAAATTACATGATATTTCAATAGATGCTTTAAAAATCTTTTGACAAAATACACGCATCTATTCTTATTAAAAAAACACTAGAGAGCATAGGAATAAATGCAGTGTTCCTTAAAACAATAAGTTTTATCTATAAACAAGTATTTTATGTAATGGGGAGAAGCTAGAAACATTCCCAATAAGATCTGGTTGAAAAAAAGGATGTCTTCTATTACTATTATTCTTCAGCATTGTATTAGAAATGTTACTTTCTCAAGAGAGAAGAAAAGAGATTGAAGGAATTAGAATGGTCATTGAAGAAGCAAAAGTTCCCCTCTTTTCAAATGAAATGATGGTATACTTACAGAACCCTAGAAAATCATTTAAAAAGCTACTTGAAACAATTTGCAGCTATGGCAAAGTTGCAGCATATAAATAAACCCACGAAAATTATCAGTATTCCTACATAATGCTAGCAACACAAAGCATCAAGAAGTAGAAAGAGAAATTCCATTCAAAATAACTAGACAATATAAAATACTTGGGAGTCTATCTGCCAAGGGAGGCTTAGAAACTATATAAAATAACTATAAAACACCATTTATTCATATAAAATCAGATCTATCCAACTGGGGCAGATGTTAATTGCTCATGAATAGACCAAGCTAATATGATAAAAATGACAATTCTACCTAAATTAAATTACTTATTTAATGCCATTCCAGTCAATGTAC
Source organism: Macrotis lagotis (assembly GCF_037893015.1). Taxonomy (NCBI): domain Eukaryota; kingdom Metazoa; phylum Chordata; class Mammalia; order Peramelemorphia; family Peramelidae; genus Macrotis; species Macrotis lagotis. The sequence goes on along the minus strand of NC_133658.1, from coordinate 468,722,243 downwards.
AAAAAATTGCTTCATTGAGCTAGAAAAAAATAGTAACTAACTTCATATGGAGAAACAAAGTTCAAGAATATCAGAGAAATTAATGAAAAAATGTCTAGAATATCAGATCTGAATTTTTATTATAAAGCATAATTTAGGGGACAGCTAGGTGGACAGTGAATAGAGCAACAGTTCTTGAGTCAGGAGGACCTGAGTTCAAATGTGATCACATTCAATTAATAATTACCCAGCTGTGTGACCTTGGGCACGTCACTTAACCCCATTGCCTTGCAAGAAATAAGTAAATTTAAAAAAGGAAAGGATTCAACAAAATAAAGCATAACTTATCAAAACTGTTTGTATTGGCTAAGAATAGTGGTGAATCAGTGGAATAGACTAGATGAGAAAGAAGCAGTAAATGATTCTGGTAATGTGCTGTTTATAAATCCAAAGTTCACAACTTCTGGCATAATAACTCACTCTTTGATAAACAAATTCTGGGAAAACTGGAAGATAGCATGGAAGAAAATAATCATATACCAATATCTCACACTATATACCAAGATAAGGTTATAATAGATTTATACATAAACCAGAAAAGATTTAGACAGAAAAGTTGATATCATAAACAAATGGGGGGGGAACAGGGAATAGTTTATCTGTTAGATCTATGGAAAGGGGAGCAGCCTATGACCAAAGAATAGACAGAGAACATTATAAAAGACAAAATGGATAACTTTGAGTATATTAAATAGATAAGTTTTTATACAAATAAAACCCATACAACTCAGATTAATAGGAATGCCTTAGTTCTACAAGTAAAGTACTCATTTCTAAAGTATATGGAGAAATGAATCAAATTTATAAGAAAACAAGTTATTCCTTAGTTCATAAATGGTCAAAGGATAAATAAAAGCAATTCTTAAAAGAAATTAAAGCTATCTGTGGTTATATTAAAAATTGTTCTAAAACAATAATGATGTAAGGGAAAAGGGAAATGCAAATTAAACTCTGAGGTACCTCATACCTATCAGATTTGTCAATATTACAAAAAAAGAAAATGATCAGTGGTGGAGGGAATGTGGGAAAACTGAGACACTGATGCCTTGTTGGTGGACTGGTAAACTGATTCAAACTTTCTGAAGAGTAATTTTGAATTATATCAAAAGCATAATAAAAATGTGCATTCCTTTTGATACTGCAATTCAACATCTAGGTTGGTATTCCAAAGAGATGATTAAAAATAGCAAAATATATACAATTACAAAAATATTCATAGCAGCTCTTTTCATGGTAGCAAAGCATTTGAAATTGAGGGGATGCCCATCAATTGGGGAATGACTGAAACAATTGTGGTTTATAAAAGTAATGGAATATTATTGTTCTATAAGAAATGATGAGGGTGGGACAGCTAGGTGGTATGGAGGATAGAGCATTAACCTTGGAGTCAGGAGGACCTGAGTTCAAATCTAGCGTCCAACACTTATATTTAGCAGGCTCTGTGACCCTGGGCACTATTGCTTTGACAAAAAATAAAAAAAAGAAGAAGAAATTATGAGGGATGGGTCTTCAGAAAAGCCTGAATAGACTTACATGAACAGCTGTTGAGGGAAATGAGAAGAATCAGAAGACAATTATACACACTAATAACGTAGGGTGATAATCAACTTTGATGGAATTGTTCTTTTCAGAAGTACAAAAATCAAAGACAATTCACAAAAACTTGTGATAGAAATTATCATCTATAGCCAGAGAAGTAACTGTAGAGTTTAAATGCAGACCAAAGCTTAACTATAATCAATTTTTAAAGTTTTCTTATATATTATGATTTTTCTCTATATTTTTTCTTTTATTTGGATTCGATTCCCTTTTCATAACATGATTAACATGGAATAATGTTTAGCATTATTGCACATGTAGAAGTTATATTATTTTCTGTCAGGGGCAGCGGGGAGAGAAGGAAGGGCAGGAGAAAAAATGTAAGACTCAAAACTTCAAAGAAATGATTGCTGAAGGAGCGGTTAGGTGGCGCAGTGGATAAAGCACAGGCCCTGGAGTCAGGAGTACCTGGGTTCAAATCTGGTCTCAGACTCTTAATAATTTCCTAGCTGTGTGGTCTTGGGCAAGCCACTTAACCCCACTTGCCTTGAAAAATCCTAAAAAAACATTTGGTGAAAATTACTATTGTGTGTTATTGAAAAAACAAATATATAAAACTATTAAAATTGTAGATAATAATTTTTGGTCTGCACTTAAATTCCATAGATACTTCTTTGGATATGGATGATGTTTTGCATCATGAGTCTTTTAGAATTGTTTTTGATTACTGTACTGCTGAAGTGAACAAGTTCATCATCGTTGATCATCACTCATGTTGCAGTTCATGTGTACAATGCTCTTCAAGTTCTGCTCATTTCATTCAGCAAAAGTTCATGCAAATCTTTCCAGACTATTCTGAAGTTCTGTACTTCATGATTTCTTATACAACAATACTAATCCATCATATTCATAAACCACAATAGTTTCAGCCATTCCTCAATGATGGACATCCCCTCAGTTTCCAATTCTTTGCCATAATGAAAACAACTGCTATGAATATTTTTGCAAATGTGCATTTTTTACCCATTTTCATGATCTCTTTGGAATACTGATGTAGTATTGCTACTGTTGTATAAAAGGGAATGAACAGGTTTATTACTGTTTGCACATAATTCCAACTTGTTCTCCAGAAAGTTTGGATCAGTACCAAATCCACCAACAATACATCAGTGTCTCAGTTTCCCACATCCCCTCCAACACTGATCATTTTCTGTTTTTTAATAATATTGGTCAATTTGATAGGTGTGAGGTAGTACCTCAGAGTTGTTTTAATTTGCCTTTCTCTAATCAATAATTATTTAGGACATTTTTATTTTTGAGTCCTTTGTCAGAAACACTAGTTGTAAAAATTGTTTCTCAACTTTCTGCCTTCCTTTTAGTCTTGGTTGTATTGGTTTTATTTGTGCAAAAACTATTCAATTTAATATAATGAAAGTTATCCAATTTGCAATTTAATAATATCTTCTATCTCTTCTTTGGTCTAAAACTGTTCCCCTCTGAAGAGATCTGACAGGTAAACTATACCTTGTTCTCCTAATTGGCTTAAGATATCATCTTTTATCTCTAAATGTTGAATCCATTTTAACCTTACCTTAGTACAGGCTGTGAGATGTTGATCTACGTCTAATTTCTTCCATACTATCTTACAATTTCCCAAGCAATTTTTAGCCCAGAGTGAGTTCTTATCCCAGAAGGTGGAATCTTTGGGTTTGTCAAACAGTACATTACTACAATCATTTACTGCTATCCCTTTTGCAACTAATCTATTCCACTTATCTACCACTCTTTTTCTTAATCAGTACCAAATAGTTTTGATGACTGATGCTTTATAATATAATTTTCTATCTGGAATGCCTAGGTGCCATCCTTTGAATTTTTTTCATTAATTCCCTTGATATTCTTGACCTTTTATTCCACCATATGAATTTAGTTACTATTTTTTATAGCTCATTAATGTAATTTTTTGGAAATTTAATTGGTGTGGCACCAAATATGTAATTTAATTTAGGTAGAATTGTCATTTGTATTATATTAGTTTGACCTACTCATGAGCAATTGACATTTGCCCAGTTGTTTGGATCTGATTTTATTTGTGTGAAAAGTGTTTTAGAGTTGTTTTCATATCGTTTCTGAGTTTGCCTTGGCAAGTTGAATCCCAAGTATTTTATGTTGTCTGCAGTTACTTTGAAAGGAAGCTTTCCTTCTATCACTTGCTGCTGTGATTTTTGTGGATTTATTTTGTATTCTGTAACTCTGCTAAAGTTGCTACTTGTTTCAAGAAGTTTTTAAAATGATTTTCTAGGGTTCTCTAAGTATACCATCATTTCATTTACAAAGAATAAAAGTTTTGTTTCTTCATTACCTATTCTAATTCCTTCAATTTATTTTTCTTCTCTTTTTAATAAAGCTAACATTTCTAATACAATATTGAATAATATTATTTCCTTCCCTTTGCCTTTCCCCTCCTAATACTTAAAGGAAAAGGTAAATATGTAAGCTCACCTGAGTGTATGTGTTATTCCTTCTTTGAACCAAATCTTATGAAAGTAAGATCCAAACAATTCTCTCCCCATGTCTTCTTTCTTTCTGCTGCAATGGGTCATTTTGATTCTTCATGTGATGTAATTTAACCCATTCTGATTCCCCTTCCTCCCATATATTACACTTCCCCCATCTTTTTAATGTTTCAATTTTTTTTCAAATCATTCCATCAAAATCAAATTATGTCCATACCTTCAGCCTAAGTTTACTCCCTCTCATCAAGTTACAAATAGTTATGAGAATCTTTCTTCTAGGTAGATATGTAACCAGTTAAATCTTATTGAATAGCAGTCTTTTTCTTTCCCCAATTTACTTTTTCATGTATCTCATGAGTCTTCCATTTGAAGATCATATTTCTGTTCAGTTCTAGTTTTTCCATCAGGAATATTTGGAAGTTACCTGTTCTGTTACATATCCATCTTTTCCCCTTAAAGAGTATGTTCAGTTTTGTTGGGCACTTGATTTTTTCTTGTAACCCAAGTCACCATGCTATCTAGTATATCATATTTCCAGATTTTTGATCCTTTATTGTTGAAGCAACCAAGTCCTGTGTAATACTGACTGGCAACTTTCTATTTGAATTGTTTCTTTCTGACTTTAAGATTGTCTGTTTGATCTAATAACTGAAGTTGGTTGTGAATGGTGAATTTTTTCAATGTCTATTTTGTTCTCTAGTTCTAGGATATCAGGACAGTTCTCCTTGATAATTTCCTGAAGAATGGAATCCAAGCTCTTTTTTTGTTCACAGCTTTCTGATAGTCCAGTTATTCTTATATTATCTCTCCTGGATCTAATTTCTAGATTCATTGTTTTACCAATGAGGTATTTTATACCTTATTCTTTTTTTGTTTTTTAGAATTTTGTTTAACAGATTCTTGCCCTCTTATGAAATCATTAACTTCTATTACATCCTATTTTTCACAGAGGTATTGTATTCAGTTAGTTTTTGTATCAACATTTCCATTTGGTCAATTCTATTTTTGAAAGAGTTATCTTTTTTCCGATTTCTCCATTGTATTTTTAAATGATTTGTTTTCTTCTATCACTTTTTTGTTGCAAGATATACATTTTCCTTTTGAATTTCTTTGCTCATTTTTTCCATTTCATTTTATGAATCCTTTCTGAGGTCTTCTAAGTTTTTCTGAGCTGGAGACCAATTTATATTCTCCTCCAAAGCTCCAAATGTTGCATCCATTCTGCTCTCCTTTTCTGAATTTGTACTTTGCACATCTCCAAGGTATCTTTCAGTGGACCCTGCTTTTCTTTGACATTTCTTCTTCATTTTTAGATTTGTTACTATCCCAAAGTTGTTATATTGGAGGAGGGGCTTGTTTGTAGACCTTAGGGGTTGAGAGCTAACTGGTCAGGGTTGAAGATGATATGAACTAAGTTGAACAATGGACTGAATTTTAAAGATTGCCTGAAAGTTTCTCTCTGGTTCATTTGTGCTAGGGATGTCAGTAGCCCCGGGATATTTTAGGAATTGGGATCACCTGGGGTTACCTCTGAACCTTTTTCCACTGACAGTACAGCCATTGGGCTAGACCCACTGTGCTAGGGCTACTAGGTTGGAAAAGCCAGGGACTATCTCTCTGAACCAAATTCAGGACTGGGAAACTCAGCCACCCACCCACTTGCCATTTGGAAAAGTGATATAACTGGGGCTTTCTTGAAGTTGCTTACATTGGACACCAGGCCCTCTTCTCAGCTAGATACACTTCAGTCTTACTTTCAGAGTCCAGCTTTCCAGATTAGCCATGAGGATTGAATGGAGCTCCTGGGCATCTGAACTAGAGCTTCCCCAGTCTTGCACTGCATGGCAGAGTTCAAACTTCCAAAACCTCAGCTCCCTCAGTCAGAATAGTCTTTCACCTCACCCTGCTGCCCTATACTGACTTTCTGAACTCTACCATCAGCTACCCCATGATCCCCCATAACAGACCTTTCTAGAAAATGTTCCACTGTGATCTTTCATGTGTTTTGTTGTTCTGACATCTGTTAAGGGCCTTGATTAATGTAGTTTCTGAAGAAAACCAGGACAATTTAACACTGTTCCTAGTTTCTCTCAGCCATGTTGAATGGAAGTCCCAGACCATATCTTGAAAGTTCTACTTAGTGTTCAATGCTTCATTTTAGGAAGATTATTGACAAGTAGGAGTATGATCAGAAGAGAATATCCTGAATGATGAAAGGATTAACAACAATGTCATAAAATGATCAGTTTGAGCAATAGGAATATTAAGATTGGAGCTGAAATTAATTATGTAATATATTATAGATTCTATGAAATAGCATTATACTTTGACAGCAACTTAATGGAGCAGTGAATAAAACAGTCAACTTGAAGACAGAAAGAATTGAGCTTGAATCCTACCGCCCACACTTATTAGCTGTGTCACCCTGTACAAATCATTTCACTTAGCTCAGTTTGAATTTCCTTATGCATATATACATACATACATGTATATGTATACATGTATATGTGTATAAAAGGAATAATAATAGCACCCATTTCACATAGGGTTGTTGTGAGGATCACCTGAGAAATGCCTGTAAAAACTTTGCAGGAGCCAAGATGGTGTCATGAGGGCAGGATTTCTCAGAAGCTCTTTACCAAACATTTGAAAAACCTTAAAATTATAACTCTAAATTTTAAAGAGGAAGTATCCACAAAAAGACCCAATTAAACAATTCTCCAACCCAAGGTAACTTGATGATTTATGGGAAGGTTTTGTTTTAGTGGGGTTAGAAGGCAAGGAAGTGCATCTAGGATCACACTGTGCTGGAATGAATGAGCTCCAGTTTTCCAAGAACAGCCCACATGTGATGCCTGGATCCCTAGGGGCATCAATTTGTGGCCGTAGAAGTGGCATCCATACTTCAAAAACCAGGGATCACCAAGCACAATTTGGAAGATCAGCAGGAAAAACCCTGCCAGAGTGAGCAGGGATCCCAAGCCATTGTAGTCCTCAGTGCAACCCTGGCCTCAGGAAGTGGAAGCAGGTCCACAGAACCACCCAGCAGGCACCTTCCTGGCAACTTCTTCAGAGTACTCAACCCAGGGAAGGTAAGGCATGAGGGGAGACTGTCTAGGCTGCTCTGCTTTCCTTCAGGCTGACTTCATGCATATTCAGACCCTGGTTGCAATCTGGTAACCTCCATTGCCATAGAGCATTGCCATCATTCTCATAACTCCAGTGTAGAGGGGAATGATTTTGGACAGTCACAAAGCAGAACACAGGACAGGCTATTAGTCAGAGCCTCTCTTAAGACTTTGAAGGAACTGAAATCGTTTCTGGGGTACCCCCAAAACACTCAAAAGCTTGGGAAGCACCTCAGAATCAGGACATAGGTTGGTGAAATTAATAAGGAGAAAAAAAAAACCTGACCATAGATAATTACATTGGTGCCATGGAGGATCAAAATACACACTCAGAAGATGATAAACTTCAAGCTTCTGTACCTAAAGCCTCCAAGAAAAATAGGAGTTGGGGTTAGGCTATGGAAGAACTTCAAAAAAAATTTTTGAAAATAACATAAGGGGGTATAGTAAAAATTGGGAACAGAAATGAATGATGCAGGAAAAAAAAACCATGAAAACCAAGTCAACAGCTTGGTCAAGGAGATCCAAAAAAAGCTGAAGAAAAACAACATGTTAAAAACCAGTTTAGGTCAAATGCAAAAAGCAATCCAAAAAAGTTAATGAGGAGAAAAATACCTCAGAAAGCAGAATTGACCAGATGGAAAAGGAGGTAAGAAAGCTCTCTGAAGAAAACAACTCCCTCAAGTGTATAATGGAGCTAAAGAAAACTGATTACTTTGCAAGAATTCAAGAAACAATAAAACAATACCACAAGAACAAAAAATTAGAAGAAAACATGAAACATTTCATTGCAAAAACAACTGACATGGAAAATAGATCCAGAAGAAACTATTTAAATATTACTGGACTACCTGAATGTCATGATCAGGAAAACAGCCTTGACTATGATTTTAAGTAGTATCTACAGGAAAATTGCCCTGAATCCCAGAAACAGAGGGTACAATAAAAATTGAAAGTATCCACCGATTTCCTCCTGAAAGAGATTCAAAAAAATAAATAACTCCTAGGAACATTATAGCCAAATTCCAGAATTCCCAAGTCAAAGAGAAAATATTACAAGCAGCCAGAAAGTATCAATTCAAATATGGTGCTACAGTCAGGATTACTCAGGACTTGGCAGCATCTACATTAATGGCTCATAGTGATTGGAATATAATACTCCAGAAGGCAAAGGAGCTTGGAAAGCAACCAAGAATCAATGACCAGAACTTAAAAGAAAGTTTGATTTCAAAAGTAAAGGACTCAGATAAAGCATAGAGAGGGTGGATGAGAAGGGTAAATTATGAGGAATTTAATGATTTTGAACTGCTTATGTTCCTGTAAAGGAAGATGATACCAATAACTCATATGAACCATCTCAATTAATAGAGCAGTTTGGTGGAGCATATTTATACAAGGCACAGGAGAGAACTAAATATGAAGGTATAATATATTATAAAGACGCAGTCAATGAGTATTAAAGGAGTGTACATGGGGAAAGGAAAAGGAAAGATATTTGATGTAAAAAAGTCAATAAAAAACTTTTGCAATAGAGCATAAGGGGGGGGGGAGGTGAGGGGGAGTCAGTGACCTTTCATTCTCATCAAAAATGACTCAAAGAGGAAACAACACATACAATTAATAGGGTATAGACATCTCTTACCCTAAAGGAAAAAGGAGAGGAAGGCAATGGGAGAAAAAGGACAGGGGGAGGGGATGGGGGTACAGGTGATAGAGCAAATGGGGTAGATGAAATGTGACTGGATTGGGTGGCCTGCTGGGAACCACATGCTTAGGTGGTTGTTGGGTGTCTGCATGGAATTTGGACTCAGGTCCTCCTGGCTCCAGGGCCAGTGCTCTGTCCACTGTGCCACTTGTCTGCCCTATAGCAAACTTTTGAGGATGGACAAAGTGAAAGGAGAAATAGAATAAATGGGAATTGGGGAGGAATAGATAGAGGGAAATGCAATCAGTAATAGAAAGTGTGGGAAAAATATGGAAACAAAGTTCCTGATAGACCTATGATAAAGAATGCGATCTACCCCAGAGACAGAGCCAATGGTACTTGAACACAGACAGAAGTACAATTTTTTTCTTTTTCTTTCACTTTATTTTTTTCATGAAGATTTATATTTTTGTGAGGGGAGGAGGGATTATGCTTACTCTTAGATCAAGACAATTTTAGAAATGTGTAAATAAATAAAAATGTAACAAAAAACTACATTCATTGAAGTGCTATATATATCTATATCTATCTATATATCTATATCTCTATCTATATATATATATATATATATATATATATATATATACACAGAAATGGTAGTATAAATCCTTTTCCTTCTGATATCATCATCAGTTTAAGTAGATAATTTCTCCAAATTGGATGAAAAAAGGGGCAAGTCTGTCCAAGTTCTACATAAAAACTGACTACTTTTAAAATGTAACAGTATTGAAAGCTAAGCTAAACTCTCCTTTTATGTCTAATATATCATGAATATCAATTAGACCAAAAGATTGGCTTTCTACCAAATCATTAGAAAATTTAGACATAGCTTTACACTGCAAATCATAAGCCACAAAAGTATAGATAATTTTAAAGTTAGGAATCATTTATTGAAGAAAATAATCTTCCACATTTTCCTTTGTAGCTCACAGATTCCAAGAAAAGAATAAGCATTTTGAAATATAAATATATTACAGCTAAGTAGTTGGATTTGTAATTCCTCTCAGTTGTCCCTTTGTTTGCAATTGAAATATGTCTTGATCCTGGATATTTTGTTTTATCAATAATATTCTGTCCTCTCTTGTTATATGCATATATATATATATATGTATGTATGTATATGTATACATATACATACATAGATACATCCATAACATTCCCTGTTGGTAAAATGAATTCAGAGAGCACATAAGTGTTTGTCAACTAAGGAAAAAAAAAACACTTGCTGACACTCTACTTGCATTGATTTAAAGTCACAGCTTGCATAATGCATTAAATGTAACCAAAGGAGGGAAATTATACCCTATAAATAACTTGTCAAACACCATAGTATAAAACATCACTCAGCAGTCTCCATGCAAACTGCTGAATCAACACAATAGTTTTCAAAGGATCTATTTACAAGAAGGAAATGTGAGCATAAGGCACTAAAGTATTAGGAACTGGTTCCTTTATAGAAATAACACATGATAGAATTGCAGTTACAATACTAATTTTCATTCTTTGGTTCAAATGTTTGTGGGGATGGTGAGCATAGAACCAATTATGACTTATTTCACATATATATGTATATGAACCCACAGCATAAAGATTTTAAAAATTCCAAGTTTTTAAAAGCTTGAATCTAAAGAGTGATCAAGGATATAGACAGAAGACAGTAGTACAAAATAATATGGGATATGCATAGAAAAGAGGAGCATAAAATAAAATCCTATTTTAAATTAAAGAGAGTAAAGATTATTACCATTTGGGGGAAACAAAGAAAATTTCATGCAGCAAGTCGTGATGGAAGTTGGGCATTGGAGAATAAGTAGCAATTAAGTAGGAGAACAGTGGAAAAGAAGAATATTTTAACAATGTAGAAAAGTATAAACAAAATGACAAAGGTGGGCAAGCACAGAATGTATTCTGGAGACCGCATAATTCATTTTTGTTGAAGCATATCCAAAAGAAGGTACACAGTTATAATAAAGGTTTACTTGAATCTAATGCCAGAATGAAAAAAGTTGAGCTTTATTCAGGAGTTATTTAATAGGAAGCCTCTAAAGATCTCTGAATGGTAGAATGATAGAAAGAAATAGTCTGGCATGATATGTAGTGGTGGAAAGAGGGAGAATTTAGAGGCAATATCCAAGCAGTTGAGAATGAAGGCATCTACTTGAGTGGTCACAGTGAAAAAAAAAAGGAAGAGAGTAAAGGATAAGAGATAATATAGTGTTACAGTAGGATTTGGAAACTAAGGGAAAAAAAGGAACTTATATGAACTAAGGAGCAATATAAGATATGCAAAATAATCTTTTACCATCTGTTTATAATTTACTTCCCTTACTCTACACTTATATCATTTGCTACATTAAAATTAATTTTGAAATTTCTGACAGGCTTCAGGGAAATAAAACAAAATTTATACATAGGATTAATATTTATATATAGGATTAATTATTCTCTTCATTCTTGAAGAAGACGAAGAGGGCAACACTATCTTGGGATGAAGGTACAGGGTGTCCAAGTTTGTCTCATCAGACAAATATGAGCTTGGATGACTCTATCACTAGTCAGGAGCAAATTATCCATATTGACTTTCTTATTTATATAAAGTCTGAAAATATTTATACAAATTAGATATTTACTTACTGAATGTATGAGAAAAGCAAAGATTTTTGTAAATGGTATACTATAGTAGACAAATGTTATTTACAGTAACATATTTGACTGAAGATCATGGAGAATATAAGATTGCAATGTCATTATTGTTCAGTTCTTTTAAAAAAGGGATATATTGTGGCAGCTAGGTGGCGTTGGGGCAGCTAGGTGGCATAGTGTGTAAAGCGTTGGCCCTGGAGTCAGGAGTACCTGGGTTTGAATCCAGTCTCAAACACTTAATAATTATCTAGCTGTGTGGCCTTGGGCAAGCCACTTAACCCCGTTTCCTTGCAAAAAACCTAAAAAAAAAAAGGGATATATTTAGTGGCACAAAATATCTAACAAAGCTTCTTCCACAATTATGCTAAATTTATACAAAAATCCTCTCAAGGACTTACAGGAAAGATAATTTCATTCGATGACCATTTGATTAATTTTAAGTGAAGTATAAAGTTTGTTGATATATGCTTGCCTTACCTTCCTAAGGATATTCAGAAGCAAATAGAAATGCAAATATATTCTTTTTAACTAATTAATTTCTCAAGATTTGTTTATGGGTGACATTGTATGAATTGCATCAGATTTCAGAATATTGAAGAACTTCCCTGATATATATATATATATATATATATATATATATATATATATATATATATATATATATAATGAAATTTTAGATTAACTGTCCACATGAGGCAGTGAGGAAAGCTGAGTGATGAATATTCATTTTTCAGACAAAAGGTCAAAATACAGTTAATGTAACAAACCACACAACTATTCCATAAGTACATATGTGATGGAAAAAATATTAATATGACAATGAACTTAGTCCAGAGTTGAGTGAAATCAAACAGTACTAAATGGACTTTCAGAAATTTCACAATACTTTTTAAAGATTATGTGCTTCTCTTTAAAATAAAGGTCCATAATAGTAAAGCTGCTTGACTGTGAGTTTTAGAACCCTGTGCTCTTATTTTGTTTTCCATGTACTGAAAGAACTCTTTCTTCTCTCCTATCTCAGATTGATGAAATCTTTCAAGTTGAACTAAATGTCACCACTTTCATTTCTGTGAAATCTTCCATAATCCCCCCAGAAAGTGAAGTTTTCCTTCAGATTTTTTTCATAGAAATTGTTCTTGCCCTTTCCTTTTGTATATCAATAAAAAAAAGTTGATTCAATAAACCACCCAACATTTGACCATTGGATAATAGTGAAGCCTAAGGCATAATATGAAACGTATGTAGGCTAAGTGAAGTCAAGAATCATTGTTTAGCATATAATAGAAATGAAGAAATGGAAAAACATAGAGAGACTGGGGTAGTTATCGGGAGTAAGAATAAGATCTAGGCATCCTTATTGTCTCAGTATTCTGAAGTATAGATGTACAAGAAAGTGATCAACAATAAAGAGGAAGGAAAAGCATTAAGTAAAGAACAAATAAGCACCTGAGCAATAAGAAATTCACAGTCATAAAAGACCAGAACAAGATGCTAATTGGGGAAGTAAAAAGAACAGTTCCTGGGCAGCTAAGATGATATTTCTCATGCTGAATGAACAACTTATATATGGCACCAGCAAATAAGTTACTCTGACACCAAAAAGAAACTTCTCTCCAAACTAAATTGCTACAGGTAAAGAAAATAGGTGCAAGGAATTATCAGTCTATTCTCTAGCAAGTTAGCCTCACTTAGAAGACCTAATAGCACAAAAGTGTTTTTCAGGTAGGTGCCCTAATTAGCCTACATTTTTTGGTAAAGATTTATAAAATATGTAGCATCAGAGATTACTATGGATTATAAATATTTTGTGGATAATGACAGTAGTAAGGCATGGGAATAAAAATGTTTAAATCACTATAAGAAGATACCAATAACTTATTTGAATGAAAAGAAAAAAAGATGATTTCTTTGTACAAAGCTGCAGATCCTCCAGCCAACCAGGTTAAATGGTCCTCAGTGATAGAGTTGAAGACAAAACAGAAAATAAAAGATACTTCAAAAGCCCTCATGTAATAAAGGAAAATGGAATTATGAGAAGGAAAAGTGAATTTTTGAAAGTGAGTGGGAAGAAAAATTTGATTAAAAAAAGAAATGGAAGGATTTTAATGCCTCATATATAAATGTTCCCTGTTGTAATAGCACCCTGAGCCACTGCCACGATACAATTTACAGTATTTCTCAAATGTGTTTCCTTAAAGAAACAGCTAAATAAAAATGAACTAGCCTCTGCAAAGTCACAAAATTTTCCACCAAAAAAAGAACCAAAATTTTTAATTTTCAGTTTTAAAAAATAAGCTGATATAAGAGTAAAAATGATTAGGTAAAGTTAGCCAGTTTTGTGCAAAACACTGGGGATATAGAGAAAAGCATGAAACAGTCCCTCACTTCAAGGAATTTTCATTCCAGTGGGAAGGCTACAGCTATGTGGTGCACTGCATAGAGCACTGGCCCTGGAGTCAGGAGTACCTGAGTTCAAATCCAGCCTCAGATACTTAATAATTATCTAGCTATGTGGCCTTGGCCAAACCATTTAACCCCATTTGCCTTGCATGAAAAAAAAAAAACTAAAAAAAATATAACAATTACTGGAAGGGAATGAAGGGGTAAAACAAAAAAAACCCCAAAAACAACGACAAAAAAACACAACAGGTATACCAATAAACTATTGATGAAATCACAAACTATTCTGACATTCTGGAGAACTATTTGGAACTAGGTCCAAAGGATTATAAAAGTTTGTATACTCTTTAAGCTAATAATACAGCTTCTATGTATGTATCCCAAAAATATCAAAAAGAAAAAAATTTGAAATTGAGAGGATACTCATAAATTTGAAATGTCTGAATAGGTTGGAACATACAATTTTGGTGGAGTATGATTTTCTCTGGGAAATGATAAAAGGGCATGGCCTCAAAATAACATTTTAAGATCTATATGAATTGTTGGAAAGTGTTTTGAGAACAACTAAGTGATCACAGTGCATAGTTAACTGTGATGTTGTAATTGATGATCAACTGTAAAATTCTTGGTTTCTCTGATCAGTTAATATTCAAGACAATTCAAAAGATCCCCTGATGAAAAAAAGTGCTGTCTACCTCCAGAGAGAATTGAAGAACTCAGCCAATTGAATTAAAATTTTCTCACTTTACTTTTGGAATTTCTTCTTGAAATATGTCTAATAGGGAAATATGCATTTTATGATTTCACATGTATAATTGCTATCATATTGTTTGCTTTCTCTATGGGTTGGAGAGGTGGTGGAAGGGGGAGCAGGGAATTTTGAACTCAAAATTTTAAAAGAATGTTAAAAAGAGGGGTGGCTAGGTGGCTTAGGGGATAAAGCACCAGCCTTGGAGTCAAGAGTACCTGGGTTCAAATCTAATCTCAGACACTTAATAATTACCTAGCTGTGTGGCCTTGGGCAAGCCACTTAACCCCATTTGCCTTGCAAAAAAACCTAAAAAACAAAACAAACCAAAAAAAGAATGTTAAAAAGAAAAAAATAAAATGAAAAAATGGAATTTCGAAGTAATTTTCCTTTATGCATCTGAAACACTGTATTCGAAAAGAACTCTTTTGTTGACATTTTGTCTTCTCAAATATGTCTTTGTATAAACAATAAATAATAAAAACTCTTGGATTTTTTTCACATTTTTCAATCCTTTGAATTATTTTGAATTGTACAGGATACTATGGAGTATCTCAAACAAGTCTCTCTGTTTCTTATGGACAGCCTTATTACAGATTCCCTCAATAAAAGTACAGGGTATTCTTGTAAAAATATTATAGATATGAGAGAAAACATATACAAATATATGTAATCATTAATATCCACTAAATTGTTTTGTGTTAGAATAAGTTTTAAGCTTTTCTATGCCTATGGTATCTGTCCTTCATTCAGATACTATATATATTAGTACTTCTATATCCTAACATTTCTCCCCAATTTTTTGCTTCAATTCTAATTTGGTTTTATTGGTTTTCATTATGCAAGGGCTTTTTAATAAAAATCATCCATTTTGATTTTTGTTAATCTCTCTATTGCTTAGTCATGAATTTTTCCTCAATACATAGATTCATTGACATGAAATTTCTTCCATTTTCCTCTGATTTTCTTATGAATAAATCTTGTTCCTATTTGGAGATTATATTGGTATATGGTGATAGATATTAGTTTATACCTAATTTTGCCAGGTCACTTTCCAGATTTCCCACTACTTTTTTATTTTCTTTTTTTAAATATAGCTAGTTCTGGCTGCAATTGCTGGGACCATCAAATTTGTTAAATAGTTACCATGATCACTATGAGCACTTGATTCTATATACTGTCAATCTGATCTGTTTCACTAATCAACCTATTTCTTATTCAGTAGAAAAATGCTTTGATATATACAGCTTTAAACTACAGTTTGAGATCTTCCCTTCCAATGTTTTTTCACTTATACCCTTAATACTTTTGAATCTTTGTGCCTTCAGATGAATTGTTTATTCTTTCCTACCTCTATAATGCAATCCTTTGTTAGTTTGATTAATTAGCTATGGCATTAAATAATACATTTATGTGGCATAATTTTATTTGTTCTGCCTACACATGAGTAATTAATACTTCTCCAATTGTTTAGATGTCCTTATTGTGTAGAGAGTATTATGCGATTGACTTTATATTGTTCCTGTGAATGTCTTGGCAAGTAGATGCTCAAATATTTTATATAGTCTACAGTTATTTTAAATCAATTATCTAACTTTTGGGGGTTTGGTGTAATTACATAAGGAAAAAGGCACAACCAAAGGACAGTCTTTAGAATTTCATTTAATTAATTATTCCTTTGTCATGAAACCACAAAATGTTTGACAGTATGTCATAACAAATGTTTTCAGATTCATGTGAAGTACAAAGCAACATTTTTTCACAAAATTTACTTCACATCACTTCGAGTAATGTTTGTTTTGTTTTGCTTGGAAAACTTGTAACTGGGAGTGATAACTGAGGGGGTGATAAATCATATTCCAACTGGTTTGAGGTGGTACATTTTTATCCAATGAGAATCATGACAGAAAAAGGAGAATCATGACAGAAAAAGGGTCAATTTTTTGTCCTTGTCTGAGCACTTTTCATATTCATTTGCAAATAGAAGGAGATGAACAATTCCTTTTTAAAATGTAGAATATTCTTTTTACAGTTGTAGTTTTGACAGTATCTCTTTTTTGCTCCAAAATGGTTTACTTTTTTTCCCCCCTTGTGTCTTAGGCAAACAAAGAGAACGGGATGACATTGGTACTGAAGACTTTGGCTGCAGATGTCTTGTTGAAAACATTCTAACCAGTGAATGAATTGTTTGAGTTGTGAAAGAACTTGAAGTAGATCTGGATGAAAAGTTTTGTCATGAATTTAATGTGAAACCTTTGTAAATTTGAAACACATCAAAAGTAGCAATAAATTTAATTATGATGGATGAGCTTTGTTCTGATAGATATGTTTAGAATTCCACTGCATTTTGAAGTATACTTCTCAAGCTTCTAAGAATTAGGGGCTTTTTTTCCTCTCCCTTTTTTTGATTCATATATATATATATATATATATATATATGCAAGTTATCTGAAGAGGCAAAGATTCAGGATGTCTTGATGGCTTCTGTTTAGATGTGTCTTTGGAGGAAAGGGGTTATTAAGGGCCAAGAGTGGAACAGTTGATTGGTATCTTTGGCCTCTCTTTTTGTATGGTCATGTATTGTATCCTTTCCATCTCTAATAACCGATTTATTAACTGCTCCGTGGAACTTTCTATAGGATCTAACGCCAATTTCCAATTTTCAGATTTTGAGAAGGCCAGTTTGTGCAGGTCTAGATTATTAAAAGGTGGGGGGAGAAAATCAGGATATGAAAATACTTGACTTGGCTGTTCTGAGAAAGGTTCTTCAAAGTCATCTTTTACTTCTTGCTTTAACTTCAGGTCCATTTTTTTAAAGTAAGAGATTAATGTATCATTTACATTTTCATCTTCCGATAGATCACTTTCCTTAGGCAAATTTTCTTCCATGTTATTGTTCTCACATTTTGCATTCCAATTTGAAGAGAATGAAGTTCTTCTATTAGTGCATTCTGCAGCTGAAGATGAGGTACCCTGAGGTCCATTTCTGTCTTTACAAAAGTCTCCCTCAGCAGGTGGCCAGTGGAGACTTAATGAACCAGCTAGTTTGTCAACTGGGGAACTGCCTGGTAGTGAATGGTTCAAAGTAAGTCTTAGATGATTATTTCCATTAAAGCCAGTTTTTGTGTAAGATTTCTGAAAATCCTTATTCTGAGCATTGCTGCAGAATTGAAGCTTCTCTTGTTTTTTATCCTTCTTTGATCTTTTTTGTGAGTTTTCTGACAAATTACATTCTTTCAGTTGTCTTTGTGAATTTTCCGGATTAATCTTTTTCAGCTTTCCACCAGTTGTGCTCTTCTTGGCAGATAGGAGATTTTTGCTTTTTAGAGTGATGGCATCTGATTCTAAATTCCAGTGATTTACATTCTCAAGAGGGAAGTTTGACAAAAGGGGATGAGTGCGAGAGATCCCACCAAATGAATTTGTTTTCCCTAGTCTGCTTAAGTGTTGTTGAATCGCCACAGAGCCCTGGGCCCATTTGCCTTCCCTGTCTTCCTCTGCTGCTGTGCCGCTTCCTCTCGCATTCTTGCCCTCCGGGAACGCCGGGCTGGCTTTGGGGCAGATGCCCTCCTCTGTCATCTTCGAGGGTCCCTGGAAATTGCGAGGCATGACCTCTCTAGAGATGGGCCGATGGACCCCTGCGCGTGCGCACCGAGGGGAGCGGGGGGCGGCTGGGCTAGAGTGGGGAAGGAGCCAGGCCCTACAGCGGCTGAGGATGGGGGGATGGGGTGGAGGGGGAGGGGCAGGTCGCGTGGGGGCGGGGCGCCAGAAAAAGCGGGAGGTTGGAGGCGCGGAGCGGCCCGGGTTTCCAGGGCTCATATCTCCAGGCAACCACAATTGGCCTGTGACTCACGGGCCCTGGAAAGCATCAACAGCCAGACTGCGGTTACTCGTGCAGCAGGGAGGTATTTTGAAAGGATTTCACTCTCTATTGCTTCCTGCCGAATTTTGTTTTTAATATACAGACATATCGATGATTTGTAGGGGTTTATTTTATAACCGGCTACTTTGTTGAATTTATTTCATTATTATTAATTTTTTAATAATTTTTATCATTATCGTTATTATTATTGCTATTATTATTGTTGTTGTTATTATCAACAACAGCAATAATGGTATTCCCTCTAGGGTTTTGTGAGAAAATAGCCATGTCGCCTGCAAAGCTCAGCAGCTTTATTCCCTCTTTGGCTATGGTTGTTTCTTCAATTTCTATTTCGTGTCTGAGAGTTACCATTTATAATACAGTATTGTTTAATAGTAATTGTGATAATGTACATGTGTGGTTTAGAAAGCTTGTTCCCCATTACCTATAATGCAGGTTCTTGGTTGCCAATAGAGTTCCATCTTTTTCCTTTGCTTTCTAGTATTTTTAACAGTAGTGGATTGTGCATTTTGTTAAATGGTTTCTATGCATCTTTGAAATAATCATAATTTTGTTGAACTTGTTATTAATATGAAAATATAATATAAAACATCAGTGTAAATAATTTACTATTAATGAACTAACTATATTCCTAGTAAATCCAGTCTTATCTTAGTATGTGATCTTTGTGATATATTGCTATAGACTAGCTACTAATATTTTATTTTATGTTTTTGTATTAATATTCTTTAGGACTATTTCTCTATAGCTTTCATTTTCTGTTTTGACTCTCCTTGGTTTGGGTGTCATATAATTTGCATCATATAATAAAGTTGGTAAGTACACTTCTCTTCCTATAGTTTCCCAAATGTTTTATGTATGAGTGTTTGATATAATTTTCTTGTAAATCTCTCTAGTCATGTTTCTTCCCAATTGGATATTTTTTAACTTGCTCTCATTAACTTTTTTTCATAGATTTATTTTTGGACTCTTCTGTTTTGCTAATATGAGCAATTCATATGCACTTTAACTGACATATAGCTGTGAAATAGCTATGAACAAAAAAAAATCCAGCTCCAAATTTTATTTATAATTCAATATCTTTTTGCTTTCAGAGTTCTTCAACTTGCCTTTGATTATCAACACTATTGAACATTTAATTGGAAAATTTTAATGTGTAGATTTTTGTTGTTGCTGTTATGTTATGCCCAAGCTGTTGATCTGTTTTTTCTCTTTTCTTACTGAAACTGTGTAAAGTTAAAATTTTTTCCTTTAAATACTGCTATAAGTGCATTCCACAAATGTGAATGTTTTCTTATTGTCATTGTTAATGAAAATAATTGATTTTATGATTTTATGATTAGTTTTTGACCCACCCATTCTTTTGGAGTAAGTCATTTAATTTGTAATTTTTTTACTCTTTGCTTCAAAGACTACTTATTGGATGTAATTTTATTATATTATATTGGTAAAAAAAGAATTAATATTTCATCTATTCTATGTGTTTCTAAGATGTTTATGCCATAATACATGGTGAATTTTTGTGAATATGCCATAAATAACTATTCTCTCTATTCTCATTCATTCTTCTTCAAAAGGCTATAATATATAACTTTTATGAAATTCTATTGGTATCCTTCATTTTTAAAAAAATATTTTTGATTACACTTTTGTCTAAAAATGAAAGGGGCAATGGAGGTCTTCCACGATTATAGATTTACTGTCTACTTAGTAATCATATTTAACTTTTAGAGCATTTGCAAATTTTGGACATACAGATAGTATTCATACTAATTGATGGTGTTACCTTTTAGCAAAATGTAATCTCCCTGTTCATTTCTTTTCTTCAGTTTTTTTTTCTGCTATCAATCTGAGACCATGATGGTTCACCTTTGATTTTTTTTATTTATTCTATTCTCCTTTCCCTTTGTTTAAAATTTCTGCATGTGTGTTTTTTTCCTCTTCTGTTTTATGGATCATTCCTACTAATGAGTGCTTTGTTTAATCTTCTCCATCCTATTCTTAATACAGTATTTGTTACATAGGAAGTCTTTAATAAATGTTTTTTATTTCCCACATCACCAACCTGCTTTTCCCATAATCCCTTTCTTTTCTGCTTTTATAGTTAATACACATACACACATATACATGTGATATATACACATATATATCATGTACACATGTGCATTTATATATACATATATGTGTGTAGATTTTTCCTCATATATGAGAATTTTTTTCTCTGTGTCTCCCTCTGATTTCCCAGTGTGCTTCTTTTCCCTGTTCTTTGTTTAAGGTCATCAAGACATGAGACCTTCTGTCTAAATCCCCTCTTTGATATATGACATTTGATGATAGAAGTCGAAGGGACTTCATGTATAATCTCCCTTTGCAAGAATGCATAAGTTTTAACCTTTTTTATTTAGTCCCTTATGATTTCTCACTCATATTTACATTTTTATAATTTCTCTTAACTCCTCTGTTTCTGTATCAGATTTTCTACTCATTTGTGGTCTTTTCGTTGGATATGCTTTGGAGTTTTCTATTTACTTAAATATCCACTTTTCCAACTTAGAATTGTATTTTAATTTACTGAGTAGATGATTCTTTGTTGTAAGTCTTTATATTTGCATTTTGTAATATGATAACTTCGCCCTTCTGCTTCTTTATTGTGATGATTGCTACATCATATATTTTCCTGACTTCTTCCTTGATACTTGACTTCTTTCTTTCTGAATGCTTGCAGTGTTTTCACCATGATGTGGGAGTTCTGGATTTTTACCATAATACAACTGAAATATTTTCATCAATCATTTAGCACAACTTGTTCAACTATTCCTCAACTACTGTGCATTTCTTCAGTTTTGAATTTTTGCCAGCATACATTAAATACACAAATTAATTTTAAAGACATATGAGAAAAGATTCTATCTACATCTAGAGGAAAAATCAAACTGATAAATAGAAGTGTTTGTAGAATAATTTCATACATGCATTGAAACACATATTTTCATTTGTATATTTGTTTTTAATGGTGGCCATTTCAGGGTAAAGGAGAAATAAAAGGAAATGCTTGATAACTGTATTGAATATTTAAAAGGAATAGCAAGTTATACATAGTAGATTTGCAGTTTCATGTACAATCATCTTTTTATTATACAAGTTGCTGGAAATACTTGTTGAATTACATAAGTTAAAAATAAAATATTTTTTTTTAAAGAAAGTGATTCTCAGATGCTTTCAAACTTTATTTTACCCTCTGATTCTAAGATAGATGGGTATATTTTTGGTTTTTGGAAGTTAGGATATCTACAACTTTTGTTATTTCTGACTTTCAGGTAGTTCATTTATGAATAAATATTTTCTCCTCTATTTGTTTCTCAGACCACTTATTTTCAATAATTATGTTCTTCACATTTTTCAGTCTTTTGACTTTTTTTATGTTTCATGGAGACAGTATATTAGGCTAATTCATGTTTTCAGAGTTGTTTTCTTAAGTAAGATTTGTCCTTTTTTTAATTATCCTTTTTCGCTAGCCCTCACTTGTTTCTCTTTTTAAAAATATTTGTTCTTCTTTTGCTTTAAATTCTTATTTTAATTCTGCTTTAATTCTTCTAAACCTTTTTTTTGAGCCTGTATTTTTAGGCTTTTTTTTAGAATTTTAAATTGTCTTAGATTTTTCGATTTTTTAAAAAAAAAATTCTTCTCTGGGTTTGTTTTGAGATTTTTGTCACCATTATAGTGATATTTATGCTGTTACATTTGTTTTTTTTTTTCATTTTTCAGACTTCCTTCTTGAATTAATAATATAAATAGTGATAATAGTAGCCATTTACATTGCATTTAAGTGTTTTACAATTTTCTCATTTGAGTCTTACAATAACTCTGGGAGGTATAGAAAAGAAAATAAGTCAAACAGAAGCTACGTGATTTGTCCAGGACCATACAGTTAATATGTGTTTGAAACTATTTTTTAACATGAGTCTAACTGATTCTAGTCCCAATACTCTATTCAGCTTCCTGATTTACATTAGGTGATACTATAATACCTATGCTTTTCTGCATCTAGACTAGTTCAGAGATACCCTGGGGTCCCTTTCTGCCTGCCTTTTTTTTTTTTTTTTTTTGTTAATCATGTTCATTCTTTTTTTGTTTTGTTTTTACAAAGTGTTGGGGTTAAGTGACTTGCCCAAGGTCACACAGCAATGTAAGTTTTAAGTATCTAAAGTGGATTTGAACTCAGGTCCTCCTGACTTCATGGCCAGTGCTTTATTCACTGCATCACCTAGCTGCCCCTACTCATGCCTATTTTGAACCCACTTGCAGTCCCAGATGTTCTCATCCAGGTCAGTTCCTGGAGAGAGACAGTCTGAAGACTCTCATCCTCTCCCTAAGTCTTTTGAGGCTGGAAAATTGATTACTTGTGACCCTTTAACAGTTTTCTATATAATAATTCAATTTAATGTGTTTTTTAGATCTTGACAAAATAAGATATGGGAAGGAAGTAGATAATCCCTCTTTCAGCTTAAATGTGCCTTTCTTAATCAATTTCTCTCCCAGCAACTTCCAGTGTGGTACCTTGAGGCAGATAGGAGGTGCAATGAGGAGTATAAGGTCTTGGAATAAGCAAGATCCAATTCAGATTCAACTTCTGACACTAAATAGTCCGATGACCCATGGAAGGTCAGTTTATCTTTGTTAACTTCAGTTTCCTCAATTGCAAAATAGCTATGTACTATAACTTAAATTCCCAGGGTTCTTGGTACATAGTAAATACTATCAATTTTAGTTATTATTATTATTATTGTTAATAATCTTATGTTTAATGTATCTCTTAGTTTCTAATTACCTTAGTGCTTTGTATATACTAATTATATATGGAAATATTTTTGTTCTTGTTGAGTTATTTCAGTCATGTCTGATACACCCTGGCCCCATTTGGGTTTTTGTTTTTATTTTTTTAATTTTGGGGGGGGCAAAAATATTGGAGTGGCTTGTCATTTTTCTTCTCCAGTTCATTTTACTGATGAGGAAACTGAGGCAAAAAGGCTTAAGAGATTTGCACAGGGTCACAACTAGTGAGGCCAGATTTGCACTCAGGTCCTGGCCAGTCTATTCTCCATTGCCTGTCTTAATGAAGTATTATATTAGTTAAACTTAATTGCAAGTATAGCAATTGTTGTGTGGCTAACATAAACAAAAATCATATATTTTTTAAAAATATAAAAACAATGGTTTAAGACCTTGCTTACAACCTGAGAAATCATATGTGATTCACTAAACTTTTATGATCCTAAATTTCTTCATCGGAAAAATGAGGATTATAGTACCAGCTGCCTCACAAAGTTATGATGACAATTAAATAAATTATTGTTATGTAAAGCAAAGTTATGGTGACAAATAAAGTATGTAAAGTACTTTCCCGAACTTAAAATGCTATAAAATCAAAGCTGTTATTATATAATCTCATTATTATGATAAAATATGTCCATACAAGTGCTGGATTATTGAAATATATTTGAACAATTTAATCAAAGCAATATTTATTAATCACTATTTCAGGGTTCAGTGCTTTAAATAGTCATCATTACACAAATTAGCATGTGAGAAGTACTATTTCTCTGTGATTAAAAAATCTTGATCATACTTTATTCAGCTTTATTTTTTAAAATGAGTGATCAAAGTAGAGAAATTTTACAACTGAAAAATGTTATTTAACCATTCTAAATTATATCCAGGTCATTTATTTGATGGTGATGTTTTTATTTTATTTTTTAAATTCAATTTTTTAAAAATATATTGTCTTTATTCTTATTGTATACTATCCTGAGACCTGAGGACACAAAGATCAAAAATGACCTGTCCTCAAAGAACTTATAATTAAACTTTGTTGTCAAAATTTCTAAGTAGAAATATTTTAAATGGGGGGGTATTTTACTATAAGAGTACTTTTATTTCATATGATTCATTTTGTAATACAAAGAAGCCTGCTTCTTCCACTTTATAAATTTCTAATGTCTTTTACTTGTGCATCACTTATTTTTAAATAGAGTATCATGTTTGGAGGAAGACTTATTTGGGAATGAAAAATAGTTACTTGATTACCTTAAAATATACATATACAATATAAAATATTCATATGTGTATATGTGTAATATAAAATATTCATATACATATATACATATATATACATGTGTTTATATTTAAACTTTTTTTTGTTCCCCATACCTCCCTTGGAGTTTACATGTCATGACTGCTTATACTCTATTACTTTGGCTGCCTTCAACAACATTTCAATTGCTACAAAATTTTTATTTTAAGCAGTGCTAACAATATTAAACAGGCAGCATCATTCTTCTTGAATTCTTCTTGAACTGAAACAATATTCTTCTTGAAAATCAGCGTTTTCAAATAAAACCACATGAGATTGCAAAGTAATCTAACTACTGTCAAGAGTGCATGTATGATTGCTCCAGATAATTTCTGATGCTGTGTTAACCAGGAGTCTGATCTGAATGAATGAAACGATCCACCTGTTTAGGCAGCCTACCATTAGTACAAGTTATTACAGAAAAATCTTCCCTACCAGAAGCATGTCATGATAAAACAACCTGAAAATGTTCTCAAATGATAGTGATAATGGGAATTATAATGAAAATGCTGGTAGGCTGCTGATCCCTGTTTCTGATGAGACAGTTAATGTTATTTTTAGACCTGCTTAGAAGGGCCTAGCTACTGTCTGTAAAGTACTTAATACTGTCAAATAGCTCAAGATCATAAATAGATATAAATTTATCAATGGAGCTGACATTAAATAAGATTCATTAACATCTGATGAGTTGCAAAACCCAAAGACTGCCAATCTTGCCATCTAACTTCAGCTGAAACAACTTAAATATGTGGACTCCAGAAGAACATGAGCTACTCAAGAAACAGAGACTGATTTTGTTTTTTCTGATTATGTTCCTGTGCTTAACACAGAGGTTTAAATAAAGAAATATTTAGCAATTTTTCATTTATTCATCCACTGCTCTCCAAATGAGAGTTAAACATATCTGGGTTTGCTAGGTCATGCTAAAGATTCATATTTGAACACTGTGTCCAAAATATCACATCAGATTTAATCTTAGTTCTTAATCAAAAATTTGGATGCTATATTTGGATAATGTCACATTTCACATCCTCTATTATGATAATAAATGATCTGGCCAGTCAACTGGACTTTTAAGATGCTCATTTTGAACTTCATCATATTATCATCATCTAAATTTCATGTGGAGTAATTAGATATCACAGTGAATAAATTTCTGGGCATAGTCAGGAAGACTTGATTACAAATCCAGCTTCAGATATTAACTGTGTGAGCCTGTGCAAGTCAATTAACTCTTAGTAGGAACAACTGGGTGGTGTGATAGAGCACTAGCCCTAGACTCAGGAAGACCTGAGTTCAAATGTAAACTTTGACACTTAATTACCAATTTTTGTGATATATGGCAAGGCACTTAATTGCTTCAGTTCCTTCATCTATAAAATGGAAGGAAAAGGAAATGCCAAATCAGTCCAGAGTGTTTGTCAGGTAAACCCTAATTAGGGTCAAAAAGAAACAGACACTGCTGGGAAGAAAAAAAAAAGACTTTCAAACTTCAACTAATTAAGGTAGCACTGACATAATAGAAAGCTGGTCTAAAAAATATAAAACCAAAGTGCAAGTCAATCCTGAGATTTATTTTGTTTGTGTGGGGGCAACTAGATGGCACAGTGAATAAAACACTGGCCCTGGGGTCAGGAGGACCTGACTTCAAATCTGGTCTCAGACTCTTAATTAGCTGAGTGACCTTGGGCAAGTCACTTAACCCTATTGTCTCAAAAAGAAATTTTTAAAAAAGGAAAAAACATTGTGACTTTAATGACAGAATGGTGTATAAAAAGCTAATGTAAAAAATTTAACATGGTAACTGAAAGTATTCTCCCAACAGGACTTAAAGTCTCACACAATAGCAAAGGCTGAAGATGTTAACCTTCTATGAAGTTATGTTGTTTGTGTGACCCTAGAAAAGTAACTTAACCTTCCTTTTCTAAATTAATATCTAACACATAAATTGCAGAGAAGGGATGAATTTCAATGTATATATATTAGACCTCATCCAGGATTTGCCTATATCAATGAAATCATGTGTCTGGTCCATAAATGTAACATAACAATTTCAAAAGAACTAAAACATAAACAGTTACTTTCATCTATTGGTGAAAGTCTTTCACTTAGACATAAAGCAATATTTAAAAATTCTTGTCTCTTCTGTAGTATAGCCATTCCATTCCACTGATCCCCAAGAAGAATATTGACTCCTTTCATAAATCCAATTTATGATCTAGAACATATTTCAGATTACTTATCTGACTGCCTTATCCAAACTGATTTGTTTGATTCAAGAGATTACTTAAAATCCACATTTTTAGGAAGCATCCCCAAATCACTTGGAAACTTTGTATTAATGACTTTTTAGCCCTTTAAATTTTTCAAATAGTATGTTTATATTATTGTTGTTTTTACTGTTACTATTATTTTAAATCTTCTTGCTTTGCCTTACATTCTTCATTATAAATAACAAAAATTAAAAATACATATCAATACATGTATATGTATGCATATATATATATATATATATATATGTATATGTGGTTTGGCAAAAAAAACAATCCTTATTTTACTTATGAAAGTGTATATCTCCAAATTTTAAATGCATCTGTCAGGAGGTGATTGAGATGTTTCATCTTCATCCTTTGAGAAATTTGGTTTATCATTGTATTGATTTTAAAGTCTTATTGACAAATTTACCCACCAGGAATAATGTGTATGCGTGTGTGCATGTGCATGTGTGTGTGCGTGTGTGTGTGTGTGTGTGTGTGTGTGTGTGTGTGTGTAAAAGAGAGAGAGAGAGAGAGCGAAGGAGAGAGAGCCTCCTTGTAATGGCTCTGTATTGTTGTTCAGTTGTTTTATCAGTTGTGTCTGATTCTCCAATCCCATTTCAGGTTTTCTTGGCAGAGAGAGAAATACTGGAGTGGTTTTCCATTTCCTTCTCCAGTTCATTTTTATAGATGAGGAACTGAGAAAAACAAGATTAAATGGCTTGCCCAGGGTGACATAGTTGGTCAGTGTCTGAGGCCAGATTTAAACTCATAAAACCTCAAAGGGGATTGGAGCGTCAGATACAACTGATAAATGACTGAACATAATGCTGGAATCACAAACACATTGGAGTTTTGGCATGTCTCTATTGAAAGTATCTACTTGAATGGATAATCCACAAAAATGTGAATTGTGGGGTAGAGAAACACAAATTAATGAACACGTTAATAACACTGGGAGAATGACAATCCATTTACTAGCCTCTATAATCTCTTCAAGCTATCATCCTTTATTTCTTATTTTAATAATCCAGTTCTTAGATCTCGTTATTCTAATTATTTTCAGTTTCTCTCCTCTTGTGAATGATTTAGCTCATTACACAACTGAAAGTAATATCCTCTTATTTTAAACTAAATTTTAATTGCTAAAACTAATAGTCTTTTCTCAGTTTTCATAATGTTTTAACCACTTTCAACCATTTGAAACTGTTGACGAAACTCTTTTTAATATTCTTTTTTTGAGTTTCCATGACACTTTGCTCTTCTGGTTACCCTCCCATCTTTGTGCCTACTTCTTAGTACTCTTAACTAACTCATTTATAAAATGCCCCCCCCCCCAATTACGGATTACACAAAAACTCTTTTTCCTTTTGGTTCTTACATGGGGTTAAGTGCCTTGCCATATATCACAAAAAAAGTTTACATTTGACCTCAGGTCTTCCTGAGTCTAGGGCTAGTGTTCTATCGCGCCACCCAGTTGTTCCTACTAAAGATGTTTTATTTCCTTCTTTTTTGGTTTATTTTAGATTATTACAATAATCATTCTGTGAGATTAATCATAAATCCTCTTCCTCCTCGCCCTCACAAAAAAGATGAGAAATCTCAAGAATAATGAGAGAGAGGGAAAAAAAAGTATACTTCAGTCTGTGTTCAGATTCCAATGGCTCTAGCTCTGGGACGAGTTGCCTTCCCCATCATGGCCACCTGAGAAGTTGCTTCAATAGTTTTCCCACAGTTGCTATCACTAATTGTATTTCCCTCCACTCTATTGCTCCCCACTCTCATCTATTCCATTCTCTCTCTCTCTCTCTCTCTCTCTCTCTCTCTCTCTCTCTCTCTCTCTCTCTCTCTCTCTCTCTCTCTCTCTCTCCCCCCCTCCCTCCCTCCCTCCCTCCTTTCACCCTGTCCCTGTTCAGAAATGTGCTGCATCTGAGTACCCTCTCCCACCATCTTCCCTCTCTTCTATCACTGACTAACCCCCCCATTCCCCCTTATCCCATCCCTTTCCCTTCATTTTTCTCTAGAGTAAGATAGATTACTCTACCCTATTAAGTGTGTGCGTTATTTCGTCCCTGAGCCACTTCTGATGAAAATAAATGCTCACTTGTTTCCCCTAGCCTTTGCCTTTTCCACTCCATTGTAAAAGCCTTTTCTCGACTCTTAGCCCCTTCTTTCTCTCCTTCAGCTCCTTCCTCTGCCTTGTCTATATATTCTCCTTCT
The DNA here is from genome assembly GCF_037893015.1 of Macrotis lagotis. Taxonomy (NCBI): domain Eukaryota; kingdom Metazoa; phylum Chordata; class Mammalia; order Peramelemorphia; family Peramelidae; genus Macrotis; species Macrotis lagotis. The sequence continues at coordinate 468,693,037 of NC_133658.1, read as the reverse complement.
AACTACTCTTATAAATGAGTTCATATGAGTTATCAGTATCTTCTTCCCTTGTAGGAATACAAGCAGTTCAACATCACTGAATTCCTCATAATCAATCCTTCTTGCACACCCCCTCTGTAGTTCTCCTGAGTCTTGTACTTGGAGACCAAACTTTCTATTCAGGTTGTTTCAATAGACAATTTGGAAAAAGCCCTGTTTCTTTGAATATCCACCTTCTCGCCTGAAAGATGAGTTGTAAACCAAGATCTTTTGTCTTCCAGAATACCAAATCCCAAACTCTATGAGGCTTTAACGTAGATGCTGACAGATACTGTGTAATCTTGACTATAGAGCCACAGTAGCTGAATTGCTTGTTTTTGGTAGCTTTTAATATTTTCTCTTTGACTTGGGAATTTTGGAGTTTGGTTATAACATTACTGGAGTTTTTCTTTGGGGATTTCTTTCAGGAGGTGATTGGTGACAACTCAATTTCTATTTTTATCCTTTCCTTCTAGGATCTCAGGGCAATTTTAGTGTATTTCTTGAAAAATGAAGTCTAGGCTCTTTTCCTGGTCATGACTTTTGGATAGCCCAGTAATCTTTACATTATCTCTCATGGATCTGTTTTTGGGTCAGTTGTTTTTCCAGTGAGATATTTCACATTTTCTTCTAATTTTTGGTTTTTTGATAGTTTTATTTCTTCCTTTAGTTCCCTTCTGCATTTGAATGAGTTTTTTTCTTTAGATAATTTTTTTAATCTCCTTTTCCAGCTGCTTTTTAAGGCATTTCTTCTCCTAATTTGCCTTTTGTGTTGCTTTTTTTTTCCATTTGCCCTAAACTGGTTTTTAATATTATTTCTTCAGTATTCTTTGTTGTATTTCTTTCACCAAGTTGCTGATTTGGTTTTCATGATTTATCTACATCTCTCTCATTTCTTCTCCCAATTTTTCATCTACCTCCCTTAATTTCTTTTCAAAAGTTTTTTCGAGTTCACCCATAGGCTAAGCCCATTTTCTATTTCTCCTGGAGGTTTTGGATGCAGAAAATTTGATTTTGTCATCATGATTTTGGTCCTCCATGGGACCAAAGTAATTTTCTATGGTCAGATTCTTCTTTTTCTGTTATTTGCTATTATTTGCTAATTTCCTGAGCCTATGACTGATTTACCATACTTCCAAATATTTGGGAGTTTTGGGGACAAGCCACAGGGACCTTAATTCCTGCAAGGTCTTTGCCTTGGAGCTATGGTGGTTTTGTGGAGGCCCAGACTGCAATCTGAATCTGAGTGTGGGAAAACAACTGAGTCTTTCCCCAGAGAGAGCAGAGAGATCTCTGCAGCCTCCCCTGAAACTCTTACTGTCTCTTGATGTCTGGGGTGGCTCTGCAGATGCTCATTGCAGGTTCTCACCATAGGGCTGCTCTGAAGTCAGAACTCTGTTTTGCACTCATTCTGGTGTGCCAGAGTTGTCTCACCACCCTTTCCACTTGTCCTGGGTGATCTCTGGACCAAGAGGTCTGGAAAGCATCCTCTCTGCCACAGATCCCTGTGCCTTACCCAGCTGTGCTGCATTGCAGCTTTTACCAACCCCCAGTTCCAGTGGAACATACTTTACTTGCAGAACTTCTGAGTTGTCTTGGATTGGGAAATTGTATTACTCAGTCTTTCTGTGGGTTCTGCCCCTCTAAATTTGGCTAGTATCATAATTTGATGGCTTTGGAGTTTTATAGGGAATGGATTTCCTGAAATTCTTGCCTTCATGTTGTCATCTTGGCTCCGTCCCCATTAAAACTCTTTTAATCATCTTCTCTTCTGTCTCTATTCTCTCTCACTTGCTCAGCTCATCATTATTATCCTTATACAGATAATAGATTTACATTGCTAGTTCTTTGGGAACTTTTTCTTTTTAAAACGGTGATCCAGTATCACCTACTACCTATTAGAAGAAATGTCAAAATCAATAAGCCACAGAAATCCCAAATTTAATATATATTCAAGATAAAACTCATTTTCTTTACATTAAACTCATCCTCTTCCAAATTTTTCTTCTATGTGTCTGTCTAGTTAGTTGGTGTAGTGGACAGAGCACTGGCCTTGGGATTAGGAGGATGTGAGTTCATACCAGCCTCAGACACTTGCCATTTACTAGTTGTGTGATCTTGGGCAAGTGACTTGACCCTAATAGATTGCCTCACATCCAGGGCCATCTCCAGTTAACCTGATTCATATCTGACCACTGGACCCAGTTGACTCTGAAGTATAAAATGAGGCTGGTGACTTAACACAACACCCCCCTCACTCAAAACATTCAAATTTACTTAATGTGCTTTTCATGGCATCACCTCCATGATTTCCTGTTCTTTGAGAATGAAGGACAAATATCATAGCACAACTGTCTTTCCACTTAATCCTTACTCTCTCCCATCACACATTTGTAATCAATTACCTTCTGTTATGGTTACTACCTCTCCAATATGTGTCCAATCCTACTCCTCACTTTTACTATTACCTTAGTTCAGGTCCTCAAATATCTGGAATCTTTCATTAATCACCTTATTGATCTTCTACCTTAATGCTTTCTCTATTTCCATAAAGCCTCTAACAAGTTACAAACATGGCTTTATTTAAGCACTCAGGTTTTTATTAATTGCATGCAAAGCAGGAATGTGCTGGTAAATGTTTAACAACTTACTCTCCAGAAAAAAGAAATACACATGACACAATTTTAATGATGATGATGATGATGATGATAAAAAGAATAATAGTTAGAATTTATAAACTACCAGTGACCATGAACTATGCTAATCATTTACACATATTATCATTTGATCTTCACACAATCTTGCTTTTTAACATAGAGGAAATTGATACAAACATAGAATAAGTGAGTTGTTCAAAATCTCAGAGTTATTCGACTAGGATCTAATGTTGGCTTTTAACTTAGGTCTTCTTGAGTAAAAGCCCAGCATTTTGTCTTTCATCACCTCATTGTATTGTTTAATTTAATCTCTATTATTAATAGATTAACATCCAATCATTTAAGTTTAAATATTCAATAAAAGAATAAATCAAGTCCTGATTTGTATTAACTGCAAATTTCTAATGTTTAAATTCTCACACTGAAAATTTAACAGTGGGGGCAGTAGATGTCTCAGTGGATAGAGCACCAGCCCTGGAATCAGGAGGGCATGAATTCAAATCCAACATCAGACACTTAATAATTGACTAGCTGTGAGACCTTGGGCAAGTCACTTAACCTTATTACCTTAAAAGAAATAAAAATACATATAAAATTAACAGTGAGTTCTCCTAAGTCAGTCATGGATGGGTCCACTATGGGCTTGTTGATAAATATTGTGTACATGTAATTGCTCAAGAAATTTTGTCTTTCTATTTAGAAAACACTAAAGAATAATTTGTAGTAATTTCTGTAGACCATATACCTTTTCTACACTCCAGGGTTATAAAACAACATAATTCTTGCTGAAATCCAGTAGACAAATCCTAGAATTTTAGATAAGTTGAAAATTATTTTACCATCACATTCCCCCAAGTATGTGATGATGCTTATTAACAAAACCAAGGATAAGACAAGAAAATAGGATTGCGGGAGGTGGCAAATAGAACTTGGCCGTGTATATAGGGAACAGATTTGAGTTGTCAAATGCAGATCAACTTTTTTCTGTGTCTATCCATCTAGTGTGAATGTAATGCTGCTAGATGGAACAATGGATTGTATGCTGGATCAAGAGTCAGGAAGATTCAAGTTCAAAGGTAATCTCCCACACTAGTTGTATGGCCCTAGATAAGTCACCTAATTTCTGACTGTCTCTCCTTCCTTATTTGAAAAATGGAAACAATAAAGTTTAGAGATAAAATGAGGTAAGATATTTGTAAATTGATTTGCAAAGCTCAATAACAATATTAAGGAATTATTTTTATTATCACCTCCACCATATCACTCACTTTGATTTGGCTATTTCCTTAGCTTAAGTCAAAACTATAATGGGGGGCAGAGCCAAGATGGTGACAAGAGAGGATAATCACTTAGGTGCTCTCTCTTAAAATTTGTAAGCTAAGGACTCTAAAGTTTTGAGAGACAGAACCCACAGAGGGACCCAGTGAAGCAGTTCTCCAACTCAAGATAACCTGGAAAAGAGCAGAAAGGCTTTGCTCCCCAGGGTTGGAGGGGCAGCCCACCAGAGGGGTGGCCCACCAGAATGAAAGAACCTCAGTCTCCCGGAGGCAGCCCCAGGGTGCTGGGAGGTGAGGCTAACAGCAGTGGGGGCATTACCTGAACTATGGCCTGAGGAGCACCAAGCACAACTTGGAGGATCAGCAGGTGTGACCTCTTCCAAAGCAAGCACATGAAGCCCAGCACTCAGGGCACAGAGCAAGCAGTGTGGTCAAGCAGTCCAGATCCAGGAACAGAAAGCAGAAGTCAATAAAGAGGAGCCTTCAGGGCATGAGTGCAGAGCCTAGGGAGGGAGCAAAGAGCCAAGCTCTGTCCCTGGAACAGGACTATGGTGTTCTGACCACATTCAGATCCTGATCGCAGTCCAAGCCCCCCATAGAACAGCAGGGCCCTCCCCACCTCAGCCCCATGGCAGAGGGGGGCTCTTATGGTCATTCACAGACCAGGAGGGAGGACAGAGTCTCACACACTGAGATCCTTGTGGGGGCTCAGGAAGCACCCCAAAACCAGGCTCAGGCTGGGAAAATGAGTAAGCAGAGATAAAAGAGGAACACCATTGAGAAATACTTTGCCTGTGATCTCAAGAAGGATCAAAATACTCAATTTGAAGATGAGGAAGCACAAGCTCCTGCATCTAAAGACTCCAAGAAAAACAGAAATTGGGCTCAGGCTATGAAGAAGCTAAAAAAAGACTTGAAAATCAAGTGAGGGACATAGAAGAAAAATTGGGAAAAGAAATGAGAGAGATGCAGGAAAAACATGAAAATGAAGTCAGTAGGTTAGTCTAGGAGATCCAAAAAATACTGAAGAAAATAGCATGCTAAAAACCAGTTTAGGTCAAATGGATAAAACAGTTAAAAAAGTTGAGGAGAATGCTTTAAAAAGCAGAATTGGCCAGATGGAAAAAGAGATAAGAAAGCTTCGTGAGGAAAACACATCCTTCAGACAAAGAATAGAACTCAGGGAGATTGCTGATTTTATGAAAAATCAAGACTCAATGCTTCAAAACCAAAAGAATGAAAAGTTAGAAGAAAATGTGAAACATCTCAGTGAAAAAAAACAACTGATATGGAAAACAGATTTAGGACAGATAATTTTAAAATTATTGGAATAGCTGAAAGTCATGATCAGGAAAAGAGTCTTGACATCATTTTCAGAGAATTACTACAGGAAAACTGCCCTGATGTCCTAGAAGCAGAGGGAAAAATAGAAATGGAGAGAATTCACCAAACTCCCTGAGAAAGAGATTCAAAAAACACCACTCCCAGGAATATTATAGCCAAGTTCCAGAACACCCAAGTAAAAGAGAAAATATTTACAAGCAGCCAGAAGGACACAACTCAAATATCATGGAGCTGCAGTCAGGGTCACACAGGACTTAGCAGCAACTACATTAAAAGCTCCTAGGGCTGGGAATATAATATACCAGAAGGCAAAAGAGCTAGAAATGCTACCGAGAATCAACTACCCAGCAAAACTGAATGTCCTCTTCCAGGGAAAAAGATGAACTTTCAATGAACCAGGGGAATTTCAAATGTTCCTGTTGGAATGGCCAGAGCTGAACAGAAAGTTTGATCTTCAAATACAGGACTCAGTTGAAGCATAAAGAGTGGAGGAGAAGAGGAATATATGAGGGACTTAATAATGATGAACTTCATGTATTCCTTTATAGAAAAATGATACTGATAATACTCATGTGAACCTTCTCAGTTAGAACAGGTAGAAGGAGCTTTTATACGTGAAGCACAGGAGAAAGCTGAATTTGAAGAAAAAATGTGGTGTAAAAATTGAGTTGATAGAAAAAAAGGGAAATGTAATGGGAGAAAGAAAAAGGAGACAGGGAATAGGCCAAGATATTTCATATAATAAGATTTTTCTTTTATTACAATGAGCTATTGCAATGATATGGAAGGGGGGAAGGCAAGGTGGAATGAGGGAATCTTCACTCTCATCAGAGGTGGCTAGGAGAGGAAACAGCATATATACACAATGTGGTATAGACATCTGGAGTAAGAAGGAGAGAGGGGGGACTGGGGAAGGGGTGGAAATGTGAATGATAGAGGAGAGGATGGACTGTGGTTGGGGAGAGCGGCCAGATATAATACTTTTTGTTTTATACTGCTTTCAAGGGGCTGGGATTGGATGGCCTGTCCAGGACCATAGGGCCAGGTGGATGCTGGGACTAAGGGGTGGTATGGGGCCTCGTGGCCTCTTGGCCCCAGGGCTGGGGATCTGTCTGTTGTACCACTCTGCTACCCTACAGCTGAACCAGAGTGAAAGGAGTGAGGAAATATTGTACATGGTAGTGGAGAAGTACAAAAGGAGGGAGTTGTGATCAGCAATGGCAACAGTGGAAAAATATGGAAGTAACTTTTGTGATGGACTTATCATAAAGAATGTGATACACCCACAACAGAGTTGCTGGGGTTGCAACACAGACTGAAGCACATTTTTGAGTATTATTATTTTGGGGAAGGTGCAGGGCAAATGGGGCTGGGTGGCCTGCCTGGGACCGCATAGCTGGGTGATCATTGGGTGTCTGAGGCCGGATTTGGACCTGAGTGCTCCTGGCTCAGGGGCCAGTGCTCTGTCCGCCACCGGCCCGCCCTACTATTGTTACTATTTTATTTTATTTTGGGTCTTTTTTTCTTTTTCTTTTTCGTTTTTGCAGTTCAATGCAGTTGAGGTGGCTTGCATAGGGTCACACAGCTGGGTGATTGTTCAGTGTATGGGGCTGGATTTGGGCTCGGGTGCTCCTGGCTCCAGGACTGGGGCTCCATCCACTGCGCCAACTGGCCATACCTACAATTATTACTATTATTCTTTTAATTTTAATTTTTTTCTCTCCCCTTTATCGCTCAAGCGAGTCTATATTTGGGGGGGTATTTTGTTTAATTTTACACAAAATTATTTTATTAATGTATAAAAAATATTATTTGTACAAAATGGGAATAAATAAATTTTAAAAAACTATAACTATGTACATCACAGACTATGCTGGTGGTACATGCAGTTGCAAAGCCTTGGGTGGGAAGATGCTTTTTGAGCTACAGAAAATCCATAGGTCACCAACCTCCAAGGGAAATGATTCTAGGATAATTTGACACTGCAGATTTTGCATGGAGGAAGGGAATGGATCAACCAACACCTGCATCAATTAAAGCAACAAACTCACTAAATTTCTCTAGTCGCTAATTGCTTTTGACAATTAAATGCTAAAGTCATTTACTTATATTCTGGTTGGGGGGTTAAATGATGGCAAATGAATATATGATTTGGGGGAAAACACTGAAAGAGAATTTGAAATACTAAAAAAAACCTTTCAGATTTATTTAATCTTGCCTGATTTATTCAGATACTAATGCCTTTTTTCCTCAAAAATTCTCTTTAATCTACTTTGTATTTATTTTGTTATCTCTATTTATATGTGTTGTTTCCCCTAAATATTTGAAAATTCCTTGAGGGAAAGACCCATTTCAACTTTTGTTTTTCTTTCCCTAAGGCTTACCTAGCATATTGTGTGACACATAGAAGGTTATTTTTGAGAACTAACATATTCTTATTAAGTGTCTAAATTCTTATGGATTGATTGGGAAAGATACATTCTGTAGGGATGGTCAAACAAATGAAATCCGGAATCTGTCTATGTATCCATGATTAATAGTAAACTTTAACCTAAGCTCTGGATACCTAAATGCTATTCACTTCTCTGCCATTCTGCCAACCTTCCCAACAGTAATTTCCAAAATAGTTATAGTAGTTATATATAGTTATAATAGTCCACTGCCTTAAAACCAGCCAAAGATGATTTCCAATATTTTCTTTCTTTTAAAAACATCAACCATAATAGAAAGTTTCTATTAGTCTTACTTTCCACTTTTGGAATAATTACTAATTTAAAATTATAATTTTATGTTTAGTATTTCTTCATCCATTTTAAAATCCCTGGCTGCTTTAAAGGAAAAAAAAATTGATGAGGGGTGATCTTGATTTATCATCTATTGAACTAATTAATTTCAAATTGCATGATTTGGGGAGAAAAATCTGAAGTTAACATCAGGAATAAAAAGTAAATCTTTAGGGAAATACAAAAGAAATTCATTTCTAGAAAGAGGGTTTTGTCCCAGCACAGCAGTGGAAAATTGGGACAATGATAATAATGATAATTGAGATCCACAGAAAATGCTCAAATCTGATTTTAGAAAATTATTGCACCTATCTGAAATAGAGAATTGAGTGATAAGAATTTGACCTTTTCAATGACCTTACCTAGGAAGCCAAAAAATGTCTAGTTCCTCTTTGGTATTATTTTCAGTTTATTTTCTTATCCTTACGGTATCCTATTCTTTCATGAGATATTTTTCAAAATGATTCATTTTACCTGCAAGATTTTTCAGTTCAATTTTTGAATTTTATGGATGCTTAGGTTACATTTTACTATATTGGAGGCATTGACAGCCTTTAGTATGCTTTTCAGATAGGTAACCTAAAATTTCTTAATCATATCTTTGTTTTTATAAATTAAAGAAATTAATCAATCCTCAGAGAAGTCTATTGTATGGTCTCATGATATGGAAGTGTGACTTTCAGTTACTGTAGAATATTCCAGGAGAACATGAGTTCTGGGAGATACTGCTACACCAGAAAATTTATGGTCTTTAGTATAGAGGTTACACTTACTTTCCAAGAGACAACTAAATAAACATCACCAGGAGGGAGCTTTTTGCTGAGGAATTATTTGGCTATGCTAATACAAATCTACCTATTAATTACATCTATTATAAAATAAATAGCTAGGCCTGCTTTTCATAACTCTATCTCTTAATATACTTATTTTGCTTCATAGATTTTGTAATGGCAAGAAATCTAAGACTGATAAGTAAATCTATGGTTGTGTTAGTCAAACTACTGATTAGCCAATTGCCTGAAAGACCACTCTTGATTTAACAATTCACAAAGAACTTAAACTTATCCCAGGAACTAATTGAATAAATAAAGTTCCCTCTCAACTCCTATTGAATTGTTGGGATAGGTACTAGGATAGTTACCAAAATACTTTTATTGACATACAACTAGGAAAAGTATATGGGTTTTTTAAAAACAAAAGAGCAATATGCATACTATTAAGTCATTCAATTGAATTATTTTTTTTTAAATAATGGTAGCACTTCAAGAGATTGGTTATTAAAATGAGCAGACTTGATGCTCAAAGGTCACTTATATAAACTGAAAAGATCAATCAATTGTCAAGGATTTATTAGGTGACTACACTATACTAGAACTGAGAATGCAGTACAACAAATGAATCAATCCCTTTTTCCAAACATTATACGCTGTATTGTATTGTTAAAGAAAATTAAGTTTGCTGGTAGTAACAGCAATAATAGTCATTTTGGATATCTAATGTTTCTTCTGTTTAATGACAATTATTGTACAAATTGGGGCAAACAGGAAACAACAGTTTATCATGAATTATCATGAAGCTTTATAGTTAATAAGAAATATAACAGTCATTTTTGTTTTGCGATTTTTGTTCCTCAAATATAGACAGTCACAGTCCCAAGAGTAAGTTTAAGTGGTGCTAAACCTGTATTTAGCCCTGTGATGTTCACTAATGCTAATAGAGGTTCTATAGATAATTATCTCTAATTTGTTCTACCTCACTCCCTAGTAATTGCTATCTTGAAATATATTGCCTATCATTAAATAGCTTTGAAAGCAGCTGTTTTCTGGGCTCTGTTTTCAAAGCCTTCAAAGCTTATGATATTTCTGTCAAAGAGGAAAAGGAGTTCAATTACAGAACTCTGCATCAGTCCATATCACCATTCATGCAATAAAAACTCCTTCATTAATCACCATTAGGGAAACATATCTAACATATATATATATATATATATATATATATATATCTACATATATATATATATATATCTATATCCCTTTGTTTTGACTGGGAAACATGTATGCATTAATATCTGTACATTTATCAGAATCATAGTTTCTACATTCTGTGCATTTATCAAAAGTTCTATTTTCTTAAAGATATCTAGTCTTTGGCATAACTGCAAAATAAAAGATATGTGTCTGTAGAGTCTTCATCTTACCTTTTTATTCCCTCACTCAGTCTTTAAGATATTCCTTGAATTACCCAGTACAACTTACTCTCAGGAAAAAGGATAATATCAGCCCTTTACAACTTGGTATAAACTTCGTACAATTCTCAATGTTAACTTTCCCAAGAGTATTTTGTAGTTTAATCCTTGTCTCTAAGCCATGTCTTTGAATTAAAAGTGATTTATGGTTTCAAATGTCATAAAATAGACTGAGAAAATTATTTCAGAGAAAAAAAGGCTGAATTTATTAATTCTGAAATCAAAAGGGTTTAATGGCCACATTATAATTCTACAAAACTGACTCTGTCTCCAGTGTTAACATTCTATTTAGTATAATTGACAATATCAAATTATCACACCCCAGACATCCTTATGCTGCCTTATTCCTATCCTCTAATCTCTACCTCAAATTTGGCACTCTCAAGATCCGGATCTTGAGAGCCTGAAAAGTGAATATTCATTATATTTAGCTTTGAGAAACCATATTGTCCCCTGGTCACTCTCAATTACTTCTCCATAATTTCCTCTAAGTCTGAAAATACTAATCAAAATAACTCTCCAAATCCTCCTTGATCACAGCTCCCCAATAAATTGATGCTCAATTTTATGTGTGAATTTAATGTTTGTTAATGTTTGGTGCTTACATTTTAATCTAAGCACCCTGAAGCAGAGCTAAAATGTCAAGGTATCAGAGAAAGGTGCAGCTGAGATACCCCTTTCCTCCTATTCCCAATATCTCCAGACTGATCTAGAAAAGACACAAACCATGTCCTAATCAAGAAACCAAAGGAAAAAAAATCAAAGTGAGTCATTTTCCCCCATTTAGATCAATAGAGATAATCAGGGAGAACTGTGAGTACTCCCAGGGCTGATTTCACAGAGCATTTCAGGGTACTAGGAAAATCAGAGGTTACAGATTCTTCAAGAATGTGGCCATACTTGTGTGGGATAGAGAAATAGACTTCAATTGATAGCTGTTTGTTACTACTTATTTCTGGCTCACAGATCCAGGAGGAACCTGAATTTTCAGGCATCTTTCTAGAATAAATGAAAAGGATATTCAGAAGCAGGGAGGAAGTTTGTGATTCTGATACCAGGAACAGTTCCAGCCTCCAAATCAGTACAAAACTTGTAGTAATCTAACCAGTCCAGAGAAAAGGACAGCCTGAATTTCTAACATTAAACTGATTTTTTTATCAACTAACTGATAGTGGCTTAGTAGAATATCAGTCTAATGCAACTCCAATCAAGACATGTCTATAGATGTATTGCTCAGAAACCAACACAGGTCAGAAACTTTTTGGAGTAAAGATCAAGAAGGCAGCAATTAGATTATTTAGAAGATATAAAAAAATATACTTGAACTGGCTGCTATACAGGGCTTTTTTGAGCATCAAACAAAATATGTTTATAGAGAGTTCTTTATTAAGCCAAAAAATGAAGGTTAAGCAATGAAGGTTCAAAAATAATGATAATTCTATCATTAAATAGATTAGAGAGAGTATCTAGAAGGAAGGGATTTTCCACAATTATTAGTTCATTCTGTAGTCTATGAAACCACATATGTAGCTTATTCAAACTAGTTGGCTCTATCTTCTCTATCAGATGCTGATATAGTTGATTCATTTAATCCAAATGCAAAGTTTTACACTTCTTTCTATTAAATAAAATCTAATTAGTTTTAGTATATTGAGTATTCTGGTACACTCTGTACTCCATAATTTTCTAATATAAATGAGATAATTTTGGATTGGACTTTGCGATCTAATGTATTAGATGTTCCTCTCAGCTTTTTAGAATTTGCAGATTTGATCAATTGACAAGCATTTATTAAACTCCTAAAAATTCCAAGTACTATGATAATCACATGGGATACAAAGACAAAACAACAGGAAAAACAATAAAATAACTCATGCATTCAAATAATATATTATGTCAGAATGCACAATATGTACATTTGCATTTATATAAAATATATACAAATAAAAGACAATTTGCGGGGGTACTATCTTTTGGGAATTGGATCAAGAAAGGTTTCATTTGCAGGTGGCACATGAATTGATTTTTAAAGGAGAATAGAGATTCTAAGAATAAGATGAGGAAGGATTGGATTCCAGAAATTGGGGGCAGAACATTTGAAGGAAAGGAGATGGGATCTAGAGTGTTTTGAATTAGGAAGAAGAAAAAGGTCAGTTGGGATAAAATGAAATGGAGTAATATAGGCTAGAAAGATAATCTGTAAATAGACTGCAGAGATTTTTTAAATGCCTCCCCAAATAAATTTGTATGTGATGCTAGAGGGGTTGGGGAATCATGGGAAATTACTGAGTAGGAATGTAAAATGATAAGATCAGTCTACAGTCAACAAACTTTAATTATGTATTGTGAGTATGGGTGTACCAGGCATTATGTTAAAATTTGATAGAAAGGAAAAACAAAAATAAAAACAACTCAGTTCCTGTCTTTTAAGAATTATAATTTTAATGAAGGAGAAAACATGCAGGATTATGTCCAGATGAAAATATCTTGCAAGTAAATAGAAGTTAAACTGAAAAAAATATTGGTTAGTTCATTGTTGTCCTTCCTTATCACAGAAGACCAAATTGGCATCACTATGTTTGAGACAAATTGTAGTGTGTCCAACAGACCAATATGAGCTCAGAATGCTCTACCATAGGTTGGGCACAAATATTCTTCATGAACACCTAGGGTGGGGACTCTAAACTTATGAATGTCACATTTATTTTGAGCAGCTTCAATTCTGCCTTCCTCATAGAGTGCGGCAGCCTCACTGATGAGGGCACACCATGCTGGGCAGTCCTGCATCAGTATTTCCCAAGCTGTAGCACCAATTCTAAAATTTTTCAATCACACTTTCAGGGTGTCTTGGTATTGCTTCTTCTGACCCCTTGTGAGTGCTTGCCCTGTGTGAGTTCTCCACAAAATAGTTTTTTTGACAAGCATTTCCAGGCCATCATAGTTGTATTGTTTGTAGTAATGTTGGAATGCTAGGCAGTTTACCTTGAGAAAGGATCTCAGTGTCTTGTATCTTCTTCTGCCAGGTGATCTTCAGAATGTTGCTAAGAAAATTTAAGTGGAAGCAATTCAATTTCCTGACTGTCCAGGATTGACAGGCATATCACAATGAGGCTAGCACAATGGGTCTATACACCTTCAGTTTAGTAGTCAGTCTAATACCTCTTCTCTACCATATTTTTTTTGATGTTTTCCTTTATTTATTTCTAATATAAATATTTTGTTTTCCAATTATATACAATAGTAATTTTGACCTATCATTTTGTAAGGTTTTGATTTCTACATTTTCCCCCACATTTCCTTCCCCCCACAGAAGGCAATCTGATAATCTTTACCTTGTTCCCATGCTATGCATTGATCAAAATTTAATGTGTTCAGAGGAAAAAACATAACCATGAGGAAGAAATAAAATATTAAAGAAAGCAAAATTATGGAGTACATAAAACAAATTTTTTTAAAAAAAATATGAAGTTAATTATCTTTCATCTTTGTTAAAACTCCACCGTTCTTTCTCTGGATACAGATGGTATTCTCCATCACAGATACCCTAAAATTGTCTCTGATTTTGCACTGATGAAATGAGCAAGATGATTAACGTTGATCATCACCCTCATATTGCTCTTAGGGTGTATAATGTTCTTCTGATTCTGCTCATCTTGCTCAGCATCAATTCATGCAACACTTTCCAGGCTTCTCTGAAATCCCATCCCTCCCAATACCACAATTTGTTCAGCTATTCCCCAACTGATGGACATCCCCTTGATTACCAATACTTTGCCACTACAAACATATTTCTTTTCAAGTAATGTTTTTTACCCTTTTTCATCATCTCTTCAGAGTTTAGAACCAGTAATTGGCATTGGTGGATCAAAGGATATGCACAGTTTTATTGACCTTTGAGCATAATTCCAGATTGCTCTCCAGAAGGTTGGATGAGTTCACAGGTCCTGCAACATCCCTTCCAACATTGAACATTATCCTTTCTGGTCATATTGACCTATCTGAGAAGTGTGAGGTGGTACTTCAGAGAAGTTTTAATTTGCATTTCTCTAATCTAATGATTTAGAGCAGTTTTTTGTATGACTACAGATATTTATGATTTCCTCATCTGCAAATTGTCTTCTCGTATCCTTTGTCCATTTTTTTCAACTGGGGGGTGACTTTTTTATAAATTTGTCTCAGTTATCTATATATTTTAGAAATGAGTCCTTTATCAAAAACACCAGTTGTATAAAACTATTTTCCCATTCACTACATTTCTTTCGACTTTGGTTACAGTGATTTTGTTTGTGCATAAACTTTTTAATTTAAAGTAATCAAAATTATCCATTCATTTTTTTTATGATTTTATCTGTCTCTTCCTTGGTCCTAAACTGCTCCCCTTTCCATAGATCTGACAGGTAAGTTATTCCTTATTCTCCTAGTTTGCTTATAATATTGTCTTATAGGTCTAAAACCTGCACCCATTTTGATCTTATCTTGGTATAGGGTGTGAAATACTCGTCTAATCTGAGTTTCTACCATAATATCTTCCAATTTTCCCTCAGTTTTTATTGATGAGTGAGTTCCTATTCCCAAAACTGGACTCTCTGGGTTTATCAAGCAGCAGATTACTGTGATGATTTCCTGCTGTCTCTTTTCACTTAGTCTATTCCACTGATCTACCGCTCTATATCTTACAATTTTGATACTTGATGCTTTGTAATAAAATTTTTGATCTGGTAAGGCTAAGCTACCTTCTTTTGAATTTTTTTTCACTAAATATCTTTATAGTCTTGGCTTTTTATTTCTCCATATGAATTCAGTTACATTTTTTTCTAGTTCTTTAAAGTAATTTTTTTGGAAATTTAATTGGTATGGCACTAAATAAATAATTTAGGCACAACTGTAATTTTTTATATTAGCTCAGCCTATTTATGAGCAGTTGATATTTACCCAGTTATCAGATTTTATCTGCGTGAAAATTGTTTCAAAGTTGTTTTTCATAGAATTTTTGAGTTTTCTTTGGTAAATAGATTCCCAAGTATTTTATTTTGTCTGGTTATTTTAAATGGGATTTCTCTTTCTAGTCCTTACTGCTGAATCTTGCTAGTAATATATAGAAGTGGTGAGGATTGGTGTGGGTTTATTTTATGTTTTGTGACTCTGCTAAAGTTGCTAATTGTTTCAAATAGCTTTTTAGATGATTTTTTAGGATTCTCAAGGTAGATCATCATGTCATTTGCAAAGAGTGAAAGTTTTGTTTCTTCCTTCCCAATTCTAATTCCTTCAATTTCTTTTCTTCTCTTACTGCTGAAGCTAAGATTTCTAATACATTATTGAATAGTGATGATGATGGGCATCCTTTTTTCATCCATAATCATATTGAGAATATCTCTAGCTTATCCCCATTGCATATATTTGATGGTTTCAGATAGACACTGGTTATCATTCAAAGGAACAATCCATTTATTCCTACACTCTCCTATTTTTGGCAAAGGCTTTTTCAGCATCTAATGAGATAAACATATGATTTCTGTTAGGTTTTTTAAAATATATTCAATTATATTTACTGTTTCCCTAATACTGAACCAACCCTGCATTCCTGGAATAAATCCTACTTGGTCATAGTTTGTTATAGTAGTTATAACTTGAGGCAATTGTTTTGTTAAACTTTTATATTTTTGCATACATATGCATTACAGAAATTGGTCTATCCTTTTGTTTCTCTGTTTGGACTCTTCCTGGTTTAGCTATCTGTACCATATTGGTGTCATAAGAAGGAATTAGGCAGAGTTCTATGTTCACCTATTTTTCCAAAGAGTTTTTATAAAATTGGAACCAATTATTTCTTAAATGTTTATTAAAATTCAATCTGTGAATCCATCTGGCCCTGGAGACTTTTTTTTATGGAATTCATTGATGACTTATTCAATTTCTTTTTCTTAGATAGGGTTATTTAGGTACTTAATTTCCTCTTCATTTAACCTGGGCAACTTATATTTTTGTAAATATTCATCCATTTCATGTAGATTGGCATACAGTTGGGCAAAATAGTTCTGAATTATTATTTTAAGTTTTCCTCATTGATGGTGAGTTCTCGTTTTTCATTTTTGATTCTAATTAATTGATGTTCTTTCTTTTTTAATCAAAGTAAACAAAGATCTATCAATTTTATTGATTCTTTTCATAAAATCAATTCTTGGGTTTATTTATGAGTTCAATAGTTCCATAACTATCAATTTTATTAATTTCTCCTTTTATTTTTAGAATTTCTAATTTGATATTTAATTGGGGGTTTGTAATTTGTCCTTTATCTAATTTTTTTAGTTGCATGCCTCGTTCATTTATTTCCTCTTTCTCTACTTTATTCATGTAAGCATTTAGAGATATATCCCCAAATAAATGTGTTAGCTATCCCTTAAATTTTGGTATGTTATCTTGTTATTGTCATTATCTAGGATGAAATCATTAATTCCATCTATAAATTGTTATATGATCCACTCATTCTTTAAAATGTGTTTTTTTTAATCCCAACTGAAAAATTGTCACAATATATGAACAGGTTTCAAATGAAGAACTTAAAGCCATATATAATCATATGAAAAGATACTCCAAATAATTACTGATTAGGAAAATGTAAATTAAAACAACAATGAGGTATCATCTCACTCCTATTAGATTGGACAAGGTGAGAAAAAAAGTCATATGATCAATGTTGGAGAGGTTGTGGGAGGGTTGGGACATTGATGCATTGCTGGTGGAATTCTGAATGGATCCAAGCATTCTGGAGAGCAATAAGGAACTATGCCCAAAGAGCACTAAAACTGTTCATATACTTTGACTCAGCAGTTCCAATTCTAGGTCTATATCCAGAAGAAATTATTTTAAAAAGGGAAAAGTCAACATGTCCCAAAATATTTATAGCAGCCCTTTTTGGTAAGTGGCAAAGAATTAGAAATTGAAGGTATGCCCATCAATAGTGGAATGTATATGAATGCTATGAAATACTTTTGTTCTATAAGAAACCATTAATGGTCACATTCTAGAGAAGCACAGAATGACTTATAGAATCTGTTGTTGAGTAAAGGGAGTAGAACCAAGAGGTAAATGTACAAATCAACATCATTGTGAGATGAAGAACCTTGTTGGAAGCAGCAACTCTTAGCATTTCAGAGAGCTAGGACAACTATATTAGACTGATTATGGATTATGTTATCCCAATCCAGAGGAAGAAAAAAAAACAAAATTAAAAGAAAACACATGGACACACACAAACACACACAAAACAACACTCCAGAATCAGATGAACACTTTCTAAAAATTAACTTTTAAGTTTCTCTTTCTCACAATCCTAATTTTTCATTTCAAAAATGCCTAATACTAATCTGTAAATATGTTTATCAAAAATATATGTGTGTACAGTGCTAACCTGACTGCTTGCCACTGAGGAGAGGGGGTGGGGTGGGAAGGGAGGGTGGAAGGACATTTTGTAACTTGAAAATATGCACGTTGAAATGGATGACAATAAATAAAGAAAAAAGAAAAAAAGAAGATTATATAGATTCCAATTAGTTTTGGTTTCCATGGCCCATTATTGCATATTATTTTCATGGTCAGAGAAGGAAGTATTCACCATTTATACCTTTCTTCATTTGATTATGAGGTTTTTAATGGTCAATTTTTGTGTAGGTGCCATATACTGCAGGAAAAAAAAACATATTCCATTCCATTCTCATTCAAATTTCTCCATAGGTCTATCATGTCTGGTTTTCTAACATTCTGTTTAACTCCTTAACTTCTTTCTTGTTCACTTCATGGATAGATTTATTTAAATTTGAGAGAGGGTGGTTGGGATCTCCTGCCTCCATGTCTTATTGTCTATGTCTATGCCCTGCTTATCTGTGTCTTCCTGTAACTCATTTAGCTTCTCCTCTAAGAATTTGGGTGCTATACTGTTTAGTGCACACATATTTATTATTGAAATTGCTTCATTGTCAATTGTACCTTTTAGGAGGATATTGTTTTCTTCCTTATTTCTTTTAATGAGATCTATTTTTGCAGCTATTTCATCTGATATAAGGATTGCTACCCCTTCTACCCCTGAAGCATAATCTATTCTGCTCCACTTTTATCTTTATTCTGTATTTATCTCACTGCTTCAAATGAGTTTCTTGTAATCAGCATACTGTAGGATCCTGGTTTTTAATCCAGTTGGCTATTCACTTACATTTTATGGAAAAGTTCATCCCATTCACATTCGACAATATAATTACTAACTCTGTATTACCCTCCATGCTATCTTCCCTCTGTATTTTTTTTGCCAGATTCCTATTTCCCAGTATTTTGTTCCTGAATACCACTTCCATCAATGTAATTTGCCTCTTTATATCCAAGCCCCTTCCCTTTTCTTTGCCTTTCCTTTTGCACATTCTTTCTTCCCTTCCTTCTGACATTTCCTCTTGTCCTACCCCCTCCATCTTTCCCCTTTTAATACTTGAAAAGTAAGATAAGTTTCTAAAATTAACTGAATGTGTTGCTGTGTTATTCCTTGTTTGAGTCAAATATGATGATAGTAAGATTCAGGCAGTTCTCACTTCCCCCCTTCTTCCCCTCTATTGCAATAAGTCCTTTGAACCTCTTCATGTGAAGTAATTTACCTCATTCTGTCTCCTTCATTCTCCCATCATTTTACTGCCCTCCTTTTAAAGGTGATATTATTTTTAAAACATTCTATCAAAGTCACAGACAAGTCATAAGTTTCCATTACTTCTGGCCAAGTACATTTTCTGTAATAGAATTACAATTCTCAAAAGTTATGAGACTCTTTCTCCTAGGTGGGGATATAGCCAGTTTAATCTTATTAGATAGCAGTTTTTTCTTTTCCATTTTTTAACCTTTTGATGTATGTCTTGAGTCTCCTCTTTGAAGTCAAATTTTCTATTTATCTCTGGTCTTTTCATCAGAAAATGTTGGAAGTCTCCTATTTTGTTAAATGTCCATCTTTTCCTCAAGAAGAGAAGTCTCAGTTTTGCTGAATAGTGAATTCTTGGCTGCCTTCCAACCTCCCTTGTTCTTCAGATTTCCAGATTCCAAGACCTTCAATCTCTTAATGTTAAAACAGCCAGGCCCTAGTTAATCCTTACTGTAGCTCCTTGGTATGTAAATTGTTTCTTTCTGGTTGATTGCAGAATTTTATCTTTGATCTGATAGTTCTGGAATTTGGTCACAATATTCCTTAGTGTTTTCATTTTGGGTCCCTTTCAGGAGGGGATGGATGTATTCTTTCAGAAACTATTTTGCCCTCTGGTTCCATGATAGCAGGGAAATTCTCATTCACTATATCCTTGAATATGGATTCCAGGCTTTTTCCCTTCTCAATGTTTTCAAGAAGCCCAGTGATTAAGTTCTCTCTCCTGGGTCTGTTCTCCAGGTTAGTTGTTTTGCTGATGAAATATTTTACATTTTCTCCTACTATGTTTTTTTTTGTTTTTGTTTATCAGAGTCTTGTTATCTCATGAAGTCATTAGTTTCCACAGATTCCAATTGTTTTTAGAGAAGAATTTTCTTCATTTATCTTTTGTAACTCCTCCAATTGGTCAGTTTTTTTTGAAGCAGTGTTCCATTTGCCCATTTGTGGGTTTGAGAGAATTATTTTCTTTTTGCACTTTTCCAATTGTATTTTCATTTTCTTGTTGCAAGATGATAATTTTCTCTTATGAAGTGTTAATTTTCTCTTGTGTTTCTTTATGCAATTTTTCCACTTTATTTTCAAATTCCTTCCTGATCTATTCTAAGAAGTCTTTCTGGATTGGAGACCAAATCATATTTCTCTCTGAGTTAGGATCCTTGTATTCAAGGAAACATTCAATGGACCCTACTTTTCTATGGTCTTCATTTTCCTAGGATCTTGGGTTGGGGATGGGGCTAATTCACAGACCTTTGGCATTGAGTCCCTTAGAGGTATTGTTCACTGGGCTTAGTAACTGTAAGTGGGCCAGTCAGTAGGGGGTTACTAAATGCTTTCTCTGGAGTGTCTGGGACCTTGATTAGTGGCCTATTCCCTAGCCCTGGGGGTAGGGGTGGGGTGGGGAGAACCAGGTGATCTCGGGGTACTGTTTTTAAATCATTCTGAGTCACAGAAGAATCACAAGTGTCCATCGTTCTGGAAAAGAATATTATCTCTAATAGAGTTGAAATTCTTGAGATTTATGAGAATGGAGTTCATAACTCCACCAATAATGTATTAGTGTCACAAATTTCCCTCACTGAACATTGTCAACACTGAACGTTGTCTTTTCTGCTCATACTGACCAGTCTGAGTGTTGTGCAGTGTTAACTCAGAGATGCATTAATTTGCATTTCTCTAATAAGTATTGATTCAAAGCAGTTTTTCATATGACTAGAGATTGCTTTGATTTCCTCATCTGTAAATTGCCTCCACATATCCTTTGACCATTTGTCTATTGGGGAATGGCTGGGTTTTTTTTCTGAAAATTTGATTCAGTTCTCTATATATTTTAGATATGAGTCCTTTGTCATAAATACTAGTTGTCAAAATTGTTTCCCAATATACTAGATTTCATTTGATCTTGGTTACAGTAGTTTTGTATGTGCAAAAGATTTTTTTAAAATTTAATGTAATCAAAATTATCTACTTTGTTTTGAATGATGTTGTCTATCTCTTCCTTGGTCCTAAACTGTTTACCTTTCCATAGATCTGACAGGTAAACTACTCCTTGATCTTCTAGTTTGCTTATACTATTATTTTTATGTCTAAATGTTATATTCATTTTTATCTTATCTTGGTATAGTGTATGAGGTATTGGTCTCATCCTAGTTTATTCCATACTAACTTCCAATTTTCCCCCTACAGCTTTTATCAGAGAGAGTTTTCATCTCAACAGATGGACACTTTCATTTTATGAAACAGCAGACTACTATAATCTTTTCCTGCTATTGTACCTAATCTTTTCCACTAATCTACCACTCTATTTTTTAGCCAATACCAGAAAGTTTTGATGACTGATGCTTTACAATATAATTTTATATCTGGTTAAGCTAAACGGCCTTCTGTTGCACTTTTTTTCATTGAGACCCTGGAAATTCTTGATGTTTTATTTCTCCATATGAATTTACATACAATTTTTTCTAAAACATTAAAGAAAGTTTTTGGAATTTTGATTAGTAGGGCACATAACAAGTAGTTTAGTTTTGGTAGAATTGTCATTTTTATTATATTAGCTTGACCTATGCATGAGTAGTTTATGTTTGAGCAGTTATTTAAATCTGATTTTATTTGTGTGAGAAGTGTTTTGTCATTATTTTCAAAATTAATTTGAGTTTGCCTTGGCAGGTAGTATTCCAGGTATTTTATACTGTCTGAGGTTGCTTTGAATCAGATTTCACTTTCTAGCTCATTCTTCTGTACCTTGGTAGTCATATAGAGAAATGTTAAGGATTTATGAGGGTTTATTTAATATCCTGTGAATTTGCTAAAGTTGCTAATTATTTCTAGTAGTTTTTAGATGAATTTTTAGGATTCTTTAGGTATACCATCATTTCATCTGCAAAGAGTGAGAGTTATGTCTCTTCCTCCCCAATTCTTATTCCTTCAATTTCTTTTTCTTCTCTTATTTGAAGCTAACATTTCTAATACAATATTGAATAGTTGTGGTGATAGTGGGCATCCTTTTTCACCCTAATCTTAATAGGAATGCCCCTGGCCAATTCCCATTGCATATGATGCATGTTGATGGTTTCTGATAGATACTACTTATTATTCTGAGGAACAATTCATTTAATCCTGCACTCTCTAGTGCTTTTAGTATGAGTGGTTGCTGTATTTTGTCAAAAGCTTTTTCAGCATCTATTGATATAATCATATGATTTCTGATAGGTTTGTTATTGTTATAATTAGTTATATTAACAGTTTTCCTAACACTCAACCAACACTGCATTCCTGGGATAAATTCTACTTGGTCATAATGTATTATCCTTGTGATAACTTGTAATCATTTTGCAAAGATTTTATTTAAGATTTTTGCATCTATATTCATCAAGGAGATAGGTCTATAATTTTCTTTCTCTATTTTTAACTCTTCTTCAATTAGGTATCAGAACCATATTGGTGTCATAGAAAGAGTTAGGCATAGTTCTGTCAGTACCAATTTTTCCAAATAATTTATATAGAATTGGAATCAGTTATTCCTTAAATGTTTGCTAGAATTCACTTGAGTATCCATGTGGCCCTGTAGATTTTTTTCTGAGGGAGTTCAATAATGGCTTGTTGAATTCCTTTTTCTGAGATAGTGTTATTTAGGTAAATTATTTTCTCTTCATTTAATCTGGGCAGCTTATATTTTTTGTAAATATTCCTCCATTTCACTTAGATTGTCAAATTTATTGGGATAGATTTGGGCCAAATAATTCTGAATTCTTTCTTTAATTTCCTCCTCATTGGGGGTGAGTTAACCTATATCTATTATGATACTAGCAATTTGTTTTTCTTCTTTCTTTTCTTTTCTTTTCTTTTTTTTTTTATCAATTTCTTTGTTTTTTTTCATAAAACCAACTCTTGGTTTTATTTCTTTAGTCCAATAGTTTTCTTGCTTACAATTTTATTAATTTCTCCTTTAATTTTTTTAGGTCTTTTTTTTTTTAAGGCAATAGGGTTAAGTGGCTTGCCCAAGGCCACATGGCTAGGTAATTATTAATTGTCTGATGCCAGATTTGAACTCAGGTACTCCTGATTCCAGGGCCAGTGCTCTATCCACTAAGGAACTTAGCCGCCCCCTTCTCCTTCAATTTTTAGAATTTCTAATTTGGTATTTAATAGGGTTTTTTTTTAGTTTGTTCTTTCTCTATTTTTTTTAAATTGCATATTTAGTTCATTGATTTCCTTTTTCTCTAATTTATTCATGTAGCCATTTAAAGATATAATATATCCCCTGATAGCCAATTTGAGTGAATCCCATTAGTTTTTCTATCTTGCTTCATTATTGTCATTATCTAGGATGAAATAATTAATTCTTTCTATAATTTGATCCACTCATTCTTTAAAATGAGGTTATTTAGTTTCCAATTAATTCTGGGTCTATATCTCCCTGGTCCAATAGTTCATATGATTTTTATTGCCTTATGATCTGAGAAAGATGTATTCACTATTTTTGCCTCTCTAGAATTGATCATTAGGCTTTTATGCCTTAATACATGGTCAATTTTTGTGTAAGTGCCATTTACTGCAGAAAAAAGTATATTCCTTTCTATCCTCATTCAATTTCCTCCATAAGTCTATCATATTAAGGTTTTCTAACAAGCTAGTTACCTCCTTAACTTCTTTCTTTTTTATTTTATGCTTAGATTTATCTATATCTGAGAGCGGGAGTGTGAGGTCTCCCACTGGTAGTTTTGCTGTCTATGTCTTCCTGTAGCTCTTTTAACTTCTCCTCTAAGAATTTGGATTCTATTCCATTGGGTGCATACATATTTAAAATTGAATTTACTTTATTGTCTATGGTACCTTTTAGGAGGATGTAGTTCCCTTCCTTATCTCTTTTAACACTATCTATATATTGCAGCTGCTTTGTCTGAGATAAGGATTACTATCCCTGCTTTTTTCACTTCAGCTGAAGCCAAATATATTTTGCTCCAACCTTTTACCTTTGCTCTACATATATCTCTCTACTTCAAATGATTTTTTTTGTAAGCAGCATATTGTTGGATTCTGATTTTTAATGCACTCTGCTATCTGCTTGCATTTTAAGGGAGAGTTCATCCCATTCACATTCAAAGTTATAATTGCTATCTGTTTATTGCCTTCCATGTTATCTTCCCTCTAACATTCCCCTTTTCTCACTTAATCAATATTCCCCAATATTTTGTTTCTGAATACCACCATCTTTACTGTGATTGCTCTCCTATATCAAGCCCCCTCCCCTTGCTTTCCCCATTCTCTCTTCTCCTTCTTCTTTCCCTTCCATTTCATAGTTCCCTTTTTTCTGCCCCTCCTTGTTCTCCTTCCCATTTTCCCCTTTTAATACTTGAAAGGTAAGATAAGTTTTTTAACTTAACTGTGTATAAGTCAACTTTAAGGCAAGTATGATGAGACAAAGATTCAAGTGATTCTCACCTCTCTTCTTCTGCTCTATTGTAATATGTATTTTGTACCTCTTAATGAAATAAGAAATACCCCATTTAGTCTCCTCTATCCTTCCATCTCCTTACTCTCCCCCTTTTTAAATATGTATTGTTTTTAAATTATTCTATCTGAGTCACAGCAAAGTCATGAGTGTCCATCAATTCTGGCTTAGTATATTCTCTCTAATAGATTTACAATTCTCAAGTTATGAGAATCTTTCTCCCAGGTGGGGATATAGCAAGTTTCTTCTTATTAGATAGCAGTTTTTTTCTTTACCCTTTTTTTTTATCTTTTCGTGTGTCTCTTGAGTCTATTGTTTAATGTCCAAATTTTCAATTTAGCTCTGGTCTTTTCATCAGGAAATATTGGAAGTTTCCTATTTCATTAAATGTCTACCTTTTCCCCTGGAAGAGAATGCTCAACATTATTGGATAGTGGATTCTTGGCTGCATTCCAAACTCCCTTGCTCTTCAGATTATCTCATTCCAGGCCCTTCAATCCCTTAATATTGATGCAGCCAGGTCCTACATAAGCCTTACTGTGGCTTCTTGGTATTTAAAATGTTTTTTTTTTCTGGTTGCTTGCAAGATTTTATCTTTTATCTGACATTTCTTGAGTTTGTCCACAACATTCCTTGGTGCTTTCATTTTAGTATCTCTTTCCAGAGGGGATCGATCTGTTCTTTCAGTAACTATTTTGTCCTCTGGTTCCATGATGTCAGGGTAGTTTTCCATCACTAAATACTGTAAGATTAAGTCCAGGCTTTTTTTCCCCCTCTTCAATGTTTTCAGGAAGCCCTATAATTCTCATATTCTCCCTTCTCAATATTTTCTTAGTGTCAGTGGTTTTGCTGATGAGGTATTTTACATTTTTTTCTATTTTTCAATCTTTTGGTTTTGTTTAACAGAATCTTGTTGTCTCTTGAAGACATCAGTTTCCACAGATTCCATTCTTCTTTTTAGAGAAGAATTTTTCTTCATATACCTTTTTGCAACTCCTTTTCCAATCGATCAGTTCTATTTTTGAAGGAGTTTTCCATTTGCCCAAGTTTAGTTTTGAGAGATTTAATTTCCTTTTGTATTTATCCAATTGTATTTTCCAAGGTTTTGTTTTGTTGTTGCAAGATGTTAATTTTCTATTGCAATGTGTTAATTTTCTCTTGTTTATTTTCCCAATTTTCCCAATTGATTTTTAAACTCCTTCCTGAATTTCTTCAATGAAGTCTTTCTTAACTGGAGACCAATTTGTATTCTCAGAAGTGCTAGATCTCTCTGGGTTAGAATCTGTCACTTCTAAGTATCTCTACATGGGCTAGTTGTTCTTTCGTCATTTTCCTAGGATCTTGTGTTAGTGAAGGCACTGACTGTCAGAAGTTTGCTTTTGAAAAACCTAGAGGCTTTGTTCACTTGGCTTAGTAATTCCAATTGGGCCAGTGAGTAGGAAGTGTTTGTTGCTTTCTATGGAATGTTTGAAACCCTTTCCCTAATGCTGGAGGAAGTGAGGAGGGGAAGCAGTTCTGAGTTGACCTTGAACAATAGGCTGGGCCCTGGGGGAAGTAGTTAATCTCCCTTTCAGCAGAGTGAGCTCTGTTACCCTCAGCTAAGCCTGAGGGTTGTGGGGGAAGAATAATTCTCTGCTAAAAGTATGAAGCTCAGATCCTTTGCCCAGCTGGTGATTTTCAGGCATTCTCTGAAACTCTTTTCTTTGGAACTTACCCTCCTGTAGACTGGGACTCACCAGACCACCTCTCTTCACCCTGGCCAAAGATTCCATGGCTAATGTTGTTCCTAGGACCCACCGTTTACTAAAGCCTCCAAGGTCTTATGTCCTCTGGCTTCACCCTGTTGCTGTCCCTTCACTTGCCCCCTGTTCTCTTTTACTGGTTCACCCACAGTCCCCTGAGACAGACCTTGTTGATAGCTGTTCATTTCCTAGCTTCTTTTTCTGGGTCTTGTCGATAGAATTTCTTTTAAGAGCTTTTGTTCCATGTGATTTTTGAGGGGAAACCAGGAGCATTTAGTACAGTGCTTGTATTACTCTGCTATTTTGGTCAGAAGTCTCAGCATGCCAGGCTTAAGTGATAACCAGCACAAATATAATACTAATGTGTTTCAGGAACTACAGAAAGGTCAATGTGGTTGAACAAAGTGTGTAGGAAACAGAATGAGTTTTGGGGTGATTAAGAAGGGGTAAGTTTATGAAGACTTTTAAGTGATAGAAGACATATTTCTTCCTAAAGGTAATAGGGAAGTGTCCAGAGATCACTGAGTGAGGGGGATGATGATTGGAACTTGCTACGATTTACATTTTAGAATGTTCACCTTTGCAGCAGAGGAGAAGAATTTGAAATGAAGATAGAATTCATGTAGAGAGGGTCAATTAGAAAAATATTTTAAAAATCACAAGGTGTGTTAAGATTTTGAACTACTTTTATTGTCTAAGTGAGAAGAGAGAATTGGGTGCATATGAGATAAATCATACAGGGTAAAACAATTTGATTTTGCAAACATTGGACTATATGAAGTGAAAGTGTGGAATAATGTGTTCATAGGAATCTTAAACTCAACATATCCAGAATTCATTAGCTTTTTTGTTCAAACTTCTTCTTATTGTCTTTATTCCTAAAGAATACCAATTTTCCCCCTGCCAATGGCCCTCAACTTTGATATTATCATTAATTCCTCATTTTCAATTAACTTAAATACCTTATAAACTCATGTCTGAGATTTTGTAATATTCTTCTAACTGGTATCCCTATCCAGTGAAGTGATAAAGTAAGCTTTCTGAAATGTAAATCTATAGTAATATAGTAATATATTAATATACCTTCACTTCCAATCAATGATGTTCTTTGTCATTTTAAGTTTCTCAAAACTTCATCTCCCTTTCCCTCTTAAACCTGATTCCCTTTTCTAAATTCTCTATCCAACTATATTGTGATTTGAGTTTTTGAAAACATTTTGTGTCTGTGTTCCCATATCTACAAATCTGTATTCTCATCATATTGACAACAATTTATTTAATTCTCCACAAAGAGCATGAGAACTTTTTAACTTATAGTAGAGGAAATATTAGACAGAGAAATAAATTTTAAAATTAATCTCTTTATTGACCATATATCTTACATTTAACATTGATGTAAATAATCACTATTTTCAAATTATTGAGATGAGGTCAGTGACTAAGTCAGATACACATCATCATATCCCACATTACTTCATCTCTCCTCTTTGAGCTCTGCTCTGAGCCCTCTCACCTATATAAGTTTCCCTAATTTTCCTCTCCCTTTCCCTCTGTTTCCCTAGCTTTGCCTATATACCCCCTAAATGATTACTCTCCTATTCAGTTGAGTTGTTCATCTTCCAGTGAAACGAGCTCACTGTATCCTCTCATACTCCTATAACTTTCATTACTGCCTATCTTCTCATGGTGGCTTATGTTGCTGATGTTTCTTCTACTGCTGCTAATCCTATCAGTGGTTTCCAACTGCCTTTACCCTTTCTTTCCCTTAACTTCTGCTAACTACATAAATACCTAAATAAACCCTTTTGTAGTTAAATACATCAGAGCTGGTACTTTTGTGAATTTTTTTACTAGACCTTCCTTAAATCATCTCATAAAAACCATTTTAAACCTCCATTTAAAATTTCTTTTGTTGGTTTCCACTTACTCATACTGATCTGGCAATGAAGTAATGTGTAAAAAAAATGAAATTAGGTTGGACTGGCATGTCCTGCTCTTGAAGAAGTCATTATAACTTTTGTGATATAAGCTTCTTTTTCTAAATGCTACTCTGTCATTACTCTAATCACATAATTGAAAATTCAAATTCTAGTTTTGTCCATAAATTATTTCAAGTTCACTGTCTTTATGTCCATTTCAATTAAACAAGCATTTACCAAGCATTTATGATAATGCAAATCTCTGTGCCAAAAAAATCAATTTAGCCTCTATCACCAAAGAATTCATTTTTTCCTAAAGGAAAATAAGAAAGCAAATAAAAGTATGTGAGCTGATAAAAACACTAATGGCTGTTTATAACGAAATAGATAAAATGTTATGGGAAATATGCCCATTGTTAATGTAGAACCTCACCTCTACTGAAAAGCAATGGTTTACATTCTTTCCCAAAATGTCCCCAGGCTAATTTCATGTAAAAAAAGAGTACTGAGATGAAGAACTATAAATGTACCTCAAGCTTTTCTCCCAACTCCCATATAAAAACCTGACCTATACCCCTTATACATTTGCAACTGTCCCTAATTTCTTGTCCTTATTCTCCTTTGGCAGCAGCTGCTCCTATTAACTATCTACTTTCTTTCTTGCTAATCTCTTCAGGAGATCAGACTACTGCCTTTATTTTCTCTGTTCTTTGATTTCTGGTAACCATAATAATATTTAAATAAGCATTCTGTCCCTAAACGCTGTGTTAAAACTGGTTCTTTTGTGATTTCATCATACAATTGAACCTGAAACTACACACTTCAAATTACTATACTTCATCAATACCATCAAAAGCCTTGTGGTACCTACAGCAAAAGTTGATGATTGAAAGATGGTGGGAAATAGAAAGTTTTGTAGATAATTTAATTAAAATTGTTTGTGAGAGAGAATAACAAGAAATAAGTCTGAAAAGATAAACTGGAGTCAAATAGTGAAGAGCATTCAATTCCAAAGAGATGGATTTAGAATTTTACCTGGTGATAATAGAGGTCTACTTGAAGCTTCTCAGTAGGGAAGTGACATGGTCAGATCTTTCATTCATTCATTCATAAATTAATTCAACATTTATTAAGTATTACTATGTGCCAGGGAGTTGCTAAGAGTACAAAGTATGAAAAGGCAAAAGAAAATCTCTACCTTCAAGGAAGTTAAAATCAGAAATAAATACAAAACAAATAAAAGGTGAATTAAAAAAAATAAAAGAAACTAAGCCTTGGGATTAAGATTGGTTGGCAAAATGCATTAAGAATACTTTGATTTCAGGGGTGGCTAGGTGGCATAGTGGATAAAGCACCGGCCCTGGAGTCAGGAATACCTGAGTTCAAATCTGGTCTCAGACACTTAATAATTACCTAGCTGTGTGGCCTTGGGCAAGCCACTTAACCCTATTTGCCTTGCAAAAAACAAAAACCCTAAAATAAAAAAAAGAATACCTTGTTTTCTTTCCCCTAAATTGCTTCTTTACTTCTCTTCCATGTATTTACTGCCAGGCCAGCAAACTCTGAAGAACCAGATACTACAAAAACCCCCTTAGGAGTTCCCACCTCCCTTTTCCTACCTTCTTTTGTGTGTTGTCTTTATGCATTAGAACTTAAGCACCTTGAAGGCAAGATACACCCTTCCTTTTATTATTTCACCCCAATCACTTGGCATAGTGTTTAGCAGTTCATTGATGTGTAGTAAATGTTTATTTGAATTGTAAATATTTATTTGATTTGATCTTTCTTGAATGTGTTTTATAGTATGTTTGCAAAGCAAGGAATCCTATTGTCTATGGTATTTTCTTTTGCTGCTGTTTATTTGTTTTGTTTTGTTTTTTTCAAGGTAATGGGTATAAGTGACTTGTCCAAGACAACATAACTAGGTAATTATTACATTTCTGGGGCAAAAATTGAACTCAGGTCCTCCTGACTCCACAGGTGGTGCTCTATCCACTGCACCACCTAGCTGCCTCTCTTTATTGTATTTTTCCATTATAATGTCACAAATGTCTTGTCTTTTATTTAATATTGAATATTTTTCTTTAATAATTAGGCGCAGAATTGCAAGGTAGGTCACCTTGAGTTGCTTTACTCCTCAAAACATATGATTCCATTCCCTTTGTAGTTTATGGTGTATGCAAAATAGTTTTGAGTTATACATAATTCCTTTTCATCATATTTGAGTTTTATTCTCCTTGAGTGCTTAGAGAATTTGATGTTTGCCATTGGAATTGTTAAACCACTGTGTATTAGAGTTTCAGCAGATTTTTTGTTTGTTTTTATTTTATTTAATCTTATTTTTTTCCTACTGGTGATATATGAGTTCTTAGAACTAATTTTATTTTTTCTAGGTTCTGAATTTGTTTTCTGGTACTTCTTGCATCATGATGATAGTCTGGGTTTTTTTTTTTTTTACTTCTCTGTTCTTTTGGGAAACCTTTAGTAAATAAGTTATTCCTATACAAACTCAATGTATATAATAGGGAAACAACTTAGACATATACTCATAAAAATATGTGTGTATGCATAGACATATTTTGATAATGGGATTTGGTGTAACCAAACAAAGATAGAAATTGAGGGTTTCCTGAAAGATGAAGGAATTCTTGTGCTCCCTAGGATTTTATAACTTCTCAGAATTTTATTACAGATTATTACAAAGTAAATAGATTAAAACTCCTAGATAAGCTGTAAGTAATTTGTGGATAGCCTAGGTGAAGGTTGAGTGAGAGAGTGAGAGATGAGAGAGAGAGAGAGAGAAAGAGAGAGAGAAGTAACATGGAGGCCTATAATGAACCACCAGGGCCTAGCATGGGAGCACATAGCCCAGAAAGGAAAGAGAGATACAGACATCATGTAGAGTGAAAGACAGAGTTAAGAAGAAGCAAGAAGGGGCACTGCTTCCTCTTAAATACACATAATTTCCTATCACTCTAGCATCAGTGGACAGGGTCAAGTAACTAAGAATTGGAAGATGGGTGAAGGCAGAATGGAGAGACAAGATACAATGAACTAAGGTCAGTTTATATCTCAGGAGCAAGCAGCCTTCCATAATTAACAAAATTTAGCAGCATTAAAGATTAAAGCATTCATTTCTAATTATAAATTTTATACATTCATAATTGTCTGCATCACATATACATGTCAAATGTGTGTATGTGCATTATCTATATTTTGTTTTATGTGGAAGCATACTTTCATCTTTCACTATCCATGTACTACTACAAATCAATAAATTAGGGTTTATTAAGCACCTGTTATTATTATATCCTAAATACTTTGTGAATTGGTAAGGATACAAAGTGGCAGCAGAATCCTCAAAGTTGAATGAGGGAAACAATAAGCAAATAAATATATTTGAGCTAAATACTGAATAATTAGGAAATAATTAATTGGGAAAAGGCTCTGGAATGAAGAAGAATTGGTAAAGATTTCCTGTAGAAGGTGGTATTTTAGGTGTTACTTGAAGGAAACTAGAGATAATTCCAACCTGGAGGACCACCAGGGAAAATATCCATAACTGAGTGTTTTATTTGGAAAAGTAAGAAGGTCAGTGTTGAGGAGTTCATGGGTTTCCATTTTAGTATAAGATGTAATGAGACTAAAAGGATGGAGAGGGGGATTTTTTTTAAAGCACCTCAAACAGAGATCTAGGATATGATAAAGAGATCCTAGAGTTTATTGAGTATGGGGGTAACATAGCTTTACTTGGTAATCTGATTATTTATGTAGACTGATCATTTATCTGAGCCAAGATAACAGTTAAGTCACCGTAAAGATAAGGAGATTTAGGCTTTTTTTGGTTTTCTTTTTAAATTTTATTTATTTAAGGCAATGGAGTTGTGACTTTCCCAAGGTCACACAACTATGATAATATTTTCTTAGGTTAGATTTGAACTCAGGTCCTCCTGACTCCAGGACTGGTGCTGTATCCACTGTGCAACCTAGCTGCCCCAGGAGATTAAGTTTTATACCCATATACCTTCTTTCAAAGAGTTAATAACAAAAGCACAGAGAAAGGCATTATGAAATTAAAAGAAAAGATTTTTTCTTTCTTAAACCTAGGCTGTGAAGAGTATTTAATATAATATTAATAGCTAAATAAGATTTCTATTAGTAGAAGAGAAATGCCTAGGTAAAGAAGTTAGGAAGAACAATCTATAAGCAGCCCTTGTCTGACCAGTAGGCTTAACTTTCCAAGAATAATTATATTTCCAGAGATTCTTTACTTTGGAGTATCAGTTCTTGTTTTTTTTTCCTCTCTCTCTTTAAAAACTTACTTATTTATGTTCATCCATATGTACCTGGTTATATTTAAATTACAAATGTTCCTTCTACCCTCCCATACCATCCATGTCTCCTCAGTGACAAATAGTCAGGTTTGTATTGTACATACATACTTTTGATAAACGTGTTTACAGATTAGATATTTTTGGTAGGAGGAATTAGGATTAAGAGAAAGAAATGCCTATGAGATAATTTTTGTGAAGTGTTCTTCAGATTCTGAAGGGTCATTGTGTTTGTATGTGTGAAGGTATATGTGTGTGTGTGTGTGGGGGGGGGTGTTTTGTTTTGTTTTGTTTTCCCCCCTCTACATAGGAGATAACATTGTCATTTATTACAATAGTTGTCCTAGCTCTCTGAACTACTGTGAGGTATCAGTTCTTTACCTGTTTTGTTTCATAGATTGCTTTATAAATCTGTGAAATCTATGGATTCCTGCTTTGGTATAATTTTTTTTAAATAAATGCATGACAAAGAAAACTAATTGTTTTGAAATGAATTTTTTTTAATCAGCTCATAGACAATGAGTTCCTTTGGTTCAGGATGTACCAGTACCTATCTTTCTCTGTTAGAATGTTTTGCATTACAATATTTCCAAATTGATATATATTTGTTAAATGCCTATAACATCCAGGCACTAGGCTAAACACTGGGGATACAATTAGTGAAAATACAGACAGAGCTTGCCCTCATATAACTTGTAAGCTAATGGGGGAAGAAGACACGCAAATTTATATTGCATAACATTTATATTTTCTTACATTTTCCAGTTATTTCTGAGCTGTTCCACATGCACAGACATTTATATTTACCTACTACCTTTGCAAAACATCATTTCTTGAAATTTTTCCCCCTTTTTATTCTTTTCTGCAAAAAGAAATCTTTTCAACTCTTTCTTATCTCAAATTTGAAGTTGTTTTGCTTTAAATTAGGATGAAATTATTATAAATGTTTCATGAACTAATTCTTTTTTTTCTTTTCTAGTCATGGAAGACAGTGGACAAAACTTTGATTCAATTAGTATAAAAAACTTCCCATGTGCAAACTAAATTATACTAATGCCAGTAGTTCATCTGGATTGTGCAATCTCTAAAAGTAACATTTAAAAAATATTTAATAAATATAAATCAATATTACTCCTTTCATTGTTATTCTATACTTTCCTAGAAATATTTATATATACATTTATGTATATATATATTTAGATATATATGTATACATACATATTTATGTTTTACAAAACTACCAAAAATTCACAAGAACAACAAAAGAGAAACAAAAGACAATTAAATATGGAGAAAACAATGTTTATATGACATGATAGTTTGAAATGGCAGTTTATCTTCCATAAATCACTTATTGAATATGAACTGTTTAATTTTCCTAATGAAAATGATTCTTTATGCAGACCTCCCCCGTGCATGTGATCCAAAAAGTCACAATTTTTCTTCCAGAAGTGATTATTGATAAGGAGGTTCCAGTGACTGGCCATGTTAACTTGAGTCCATTTTCTCACTAAGTATGTGCGAGTGGTTCTACTGGGTAGATAGATAGGGCTCATTTCTGTAAAATGAGTGAAATAGTAATTTCAAACAACTTTTCCTTCTATATAAAGCCTTCATCAAATTGTCTATTTTTAAATGGTCTAAAAATTGATATTCTCAATAAAGATCATAGGAATAAATGGATTGTTCCTTAGAATGATAAGCAGTATCTATCTGAAACCATCAACAATCATTATATACAATGGGGATTAGCTAGAGGCATTCCCAATAAGATGGGGGAAACAAGGAAGTCCAGTATTACCACTACTTTTCAATATTGTGTTAGAAAAGTTAGCTTCAGCAATAAGAGAAGTAAAAGAAATTGAAGGAATTAGAATTGAGAAGGAAGAAACAAAATTCTCACTCTCTGCAAATGATGTGATGATATATCTAGAGAATCCCAAAAAGTCATCTAAAAACAAAACAATTAGCAATTTTGGCAAAGTCACAGGATATAAAATAAAGCCTCATAAATCTTCAGCATTTCTATATATTAATAAAAAGGTACAGCAGCAAGAGCTAGAATGAGAAATCCCATTCAAAATAACTTCAGACAATATAAAACACTTGGGAGTCCAACTGCCAAGGCAGATTCAGAAACTATGAAAACAACTACAAAAAACTTCTTTCACAATTAAAATCAGATTAAAAAAAAACTGGGCAAATAATCAACTGCTCATGGGTAGGCCAAACTAATATAATAAAAATGACAATTCTACATAAATTAAACTATTTATTTAGTGCCCTACCAATCAAAATTTCAAAAAAATTACTCTGAGTTAGAAAGAATTGTAAGTAAATTCATATAGAGAAATAAAGTTCAAGATTTCCATGGATTTAATGAAAAAAGTGCAAAAGAACGTGGTTTAGCCGACCAGTTCTAAAATTATATTATAAAGCATCAGTCATCAAAACTTTCTGATATTGGCTAAGAAATAGAGTGGTGGATCAGAGGGATAGACTAGGTGAAATAGCAGGAAATGATTATAGTAATCTGCTGTTTGATAATCTCAAAGAGTCCAGCTATTGGGATAAAAACTCTTTCTTTGATAAAAATTGTTGGGAAAATTGGAAGTTACTATGGCAGAAACCTGGAGTAGACCAACACCTCACAACCATATACCAAAATAAGATCAAAATTGATAGAAGATTTAGACACAAAAGACTATAATTAATCTAGGAAATCAAGGAATAGTTTACCTATCAGATCTATGGAAAGGGAAGCAGTATATTACCAAGGAAGAGATAGAGAACATCATTAAAAGCAAACTAGATAATTTTGATTACATTAAATTAAAAAGCTTTTGCAAAGATGAAAGGGCTATAATAAGATCATCAAAAGAAATTTTGTAAATTGGGAAAGAATTTTTACAACTAGTATTTATGAGAAAGCACTCATTTCTAATATATATAGAGAACTCATTCAAGTTTTTAATAAAAAAGCCATTCCCCAATTGACAAATGGTCAAAGGATATGCAGAGACAATTTAAAGATGGGGAAATCAAAGTGATCCATAGTCATATGAAAAATTGCTCCAAATCATTACTGATTAGAGAAATGCTAATTAAAGCATCTCTGAGTTATCAACTCACACCTCTCAGACTGGCCAATATGACCAGAAAGGACAATGATCAATGTTGAAAGGGATGTGGGAAATCTGGGACACTAATGCATTACTGGTGGAGCTGTGAACTTATCCACCCTTTCTGGAGAGCAATATGGACTTATGCCCAAAGGGCAATAAAAATGTCCCTACCCTTTGATCCAGTAATACAACTAATGGGTCTGTAACCTGAAGAGATCCTGCAAAAAGGTAAAAACAACATTTGTACAAAAATATTCATGACAGCTTTGTGAGTTAATTTCCATCATTTGGGGAATGACTGAACAAATCCTTTTATATATGCATTATGGAACACTATTGTTCTATTGGAAACCAGGAGGGATGTAATTCAGAGAATCCTGGAAGGATTTACATGAACTGATGCTGAGTGAGATGAGTAGAACTAGAAGAACATTTTACACCATAACAGCAATGTGGGATTAATGGTCAATCTTAATGGATTTACTCATTTCATAAGTCAGGGACAAGTTGTATTTGAGATATCTGTGATGAAGAATACCGTCTGTATCCAGAGAGAAAATTGTAGAGTTTGAACAAAGACCAAACCAAAGACTATTCCCTTTAATTTTAAAAAAAGAAGTTAACTTATTATGTAATTTTATTATCTTTTGTCTTTTATTTTTTTTTTCCTTAAGGATATAATGTCTCTCTCAACACATTCAATTTAGATCAATGTATAGTGTGGAAACAATGTAAAGACTAACAGACTGCCTTCTGTGGGAGCTGGGGGAAGAGAAGTGACATCAGGGGAAAAATATAAAATTCAAAAATAAATAATTTTTTAAAATATGTATATACAGTGCTAACATGACAGTTTGCCAATGGGGGCAGAAGGAGGGTGGAAGGAAATTTTGTAACTTAAATATGTACATGTGCAAATGGATGAAAATAAATTAATTTAAAAAATGATATTTTCAATATCAGTACATTTATTCCCTTTTTGACACTCTGATATAATTACTATAGAAATCACCAATGGTCAAAAAGGAATATTACAGTGGTCTTGTAGCTGCTTTGTCCCTCTGCTCATGGTTATCAACATACCCTTTCTACCAGTGCCTCAATTGTTGAACAGTACAAAGCTTTACCTTCTTAATCCCATCAAACCTCTAAAGGTATGTCCTTGCTTTGAAGTTCTTTAGCATAAGATAAGGCCCCAGTATCTAGAGCCATCTCCAGTAGTCAAGATTCGTATCTGGCCACTAGATCCAGATGACTCCTTTGGAGAAAGTGAGGCTTGGTGATAACACATTCAAATCCAATTCAATTCCTTGTTATGTCTTGGTCTTCAAGAACAAAGAATATACAGCTTCATTGCCATCATCATTCAGGGCCCTAGTTTTATTTGAATGTCTAGTGCTAGGCTTCCCCTTTACCTCCCCATGCCATGATGAGCTCCCCATCCTGAGTTGAGTGGCCTTATCCTTCTTTTGAACAAGACAGAGGTGACATTTCACATCCTGCCTTCTTATGGCTCCATTTCCGAGCAGTCTAGCTTTCTAGCTATATACTTCAAGGAGTTCAACTTAATCCTTGAATGAGAGAAGAATCAGTAATTATGAGTGTTAACCTAATTCTATTTTACTTTTTCTTAAAACCAAAACTCTGGTAAGGTTTGTCTCTGATTAGGACAATATGTTGGAAGGTTAACATTTATTTAATTTCAACAAGTCAATGTTCAATGAGGATTCCTCCTCATTTTGGGGAACACTTAAATGAAACTTCATTAAGGATCGCCATAGTAAAAGTATCCATTGCTAATTAATCAACTTAAAAATGATGTTTCCTTTTATTTATCAAATAATTTGTCAGTCAGATTATATATTTAAAAGTTTTTTCTGACTTTGTAGAACTTTTTTCTTCCTTTTCCCCCTTTCCCTTTTCCCCTTCCTTTCTTTTTTGCTTCTTCTGTTCCCTTTTGCCATTTTTTGCAGTTTTCTCCTTTCCCTTCCCTTTTTAACTTTGCTTTTCTTCCTCTTCTTTCCTTTCCAGCTTCCTTCCTTTTCCTTTTTTCTTTTTGCCTTTCCCTTCCCCCCCTTCTTTCTCCTATTTCTTCCCTTCCCATTTATTTACTCATTTATTGATCTATCTGATTTTTTCATAATTATTTGACTATTTAGTGCTGGACCTCCCTATCTTACCCAGGCAGCAAGTGATATGGCTACTCACAGGCTAATTCCTCCTCTTCCTCAAAAACTTTAATGTGATTCATTTTCTTTTTTTTTTTTTAGTTTTTTTGGTTGGGGTTTTTTTTTTTTTTTTTTTGCAAAGCAGTGGGGTTACATGGCTTGCCCAAGGCCATACAGCTAGGTAATTATTAAGTGTCTGAGGCTGTGTTTGAACCCAAGGCAGGTGCTCTAGCCACCCCTGATGTGATTCCTTTTTAACCTAAACCATCTCTGAAGTAGTCTATTCATACTCCCCTTTCTTAGGGGGCTGTGCCAGATTTAATTGAGGCATGCATCTTTATCTCAGAATTCTTGAGATCAAGCAATCCACAAACCTCCAAATCAGCCTCCCAATAAGGGAGGATTACTGGTGTTGGTCTTTATACCTCTTTTAAGCCTGTTTAAAAGCAAGACAATGGATGAAACAATCTACAAGGCCCTTGACATAGGCAGTGTTTAATTAAAAATAGCAAACAGTGCTTAATGGTAGATAAAAATATTAAATGAATAGCTTTAATATATAACTTTTAATATGACTTTAATATAATATCTGGTCCTGACATAACCACAAAATTGTTTTCTTATTATTACTAAACATGGGTACTCTTGGGACAGTTATTTAATCTTTAGTAAAATGATCACCCTTAAGGAAATAAGTCATTCTGAGAACATTAAACAAATCAGAAAAATAAAAGTAGCTAATGAGTTTTCACTTTGTAAATAATAAAAAAAGCATTGTATCTGACTTTTTAAAATGAATTCCTTTTCTTCTTTGATTTATCTTTCATGACATGCCTCTTATTAATCTTAGAATGATTAGACCTGAACTTCAGGCCTTGTTCCAAAACTAGCTATGTGAACCTGGGTAAGTGACTTTATCTCTGTTTTTCTAATTGTCTTTGTAGGCAAATCATGAATCTCGATACATGGTAGTCAATTATAATAGAAAGTGTAATAGATTTAGTAAGGGGACTTAGATTTATATCATTGATCTAAAGCTTACTAAATGGCTGAGATAAATAAGTCTTCTTTTTGAGTCTTAATTCTCATATTCATATTTATGTATATATATTTAATAGACTATTTCTAATATCTACAAGACTTTAAAATATAATACTTGAATCAACCCTATAACCCTGTGGAAATGTGTCATTTTATTATCATCATCATCATTGTTATTATTATTATTATTATTATTATTATTATTATTATTATTATTATTAGTGACTTTCAGTGGGTGATTACCTTGATACTTATGTCTACAAATATAAATAGAATATGACTTGGACCTTGTAGTTCATTGACTTAGGGGACTCCCTGATATAAGTTTCCTTTTTCAATGGAATTCTCCATTGATGTTAGTTAAAGTTGCTGGTACACAACAAAACCATTATAATTAAAGTGTTTCAAAATAACAGTATATCTGAGCATACTTCTCTGCAACAGTCATTAAAAATTTCTGGTAAACAGATATTCAATAACTTACTGAATTTTGAAGTGTTAGTATGAATCAGTAGGTTTGGTCTCCCTGGCTCCAAAGTCAGTTGAATAATTTAATTTTTGGAAATCTTTCTTTTTCTTCCAAATTATTTGTAAATATCATCAGAATTTCCTTTTGTGAACAATCCTTTTCCTTTTTTAGTTGATTCACCATTTTTGTAATAAAATCATAGAGTTAGAACTAGAAGGAACTTTAGATGGTAATTAATAAAATTTAATAATAAATGAGAAAATTGAAGACCAAAGAATATAACTGAATTGACTAGGGTTTAATGGGTCATCCATGTTATTTATAACTAATATTTGAATTCAAATCCTTGGCTCCAGATGTAGATTCAAAACTGCTTTCTTTATAACACTAAAACCTCAGGTAAGGACATCCAATCATATACCATTTCTCTGAACTTCTAAAGATCTAATCTTTGAAATATAATCTAATAAGTAAACAGACAGAAAATTACCTCAGTGAATGTAGAACAACAAGTCCTCTTAAGATATCTTGAGATGACCTCAGAGAAAACTCCAGGGACTAAATATAAATATCTGCAGACCATTCATTGAAAGAACAACCTGTAGGCCTCAGGGAAACAGGCTGGGACTCGAGAAATTTCACCTCAGTAGTTTTTACCTCACAAACCATCATCAAAAGAACAGCAGACTGGGCAGCTAGGTGGTGCAGTGGATAGAGCACAGGCCCTGGAGTCAGGAGTACCTGAATTCAAATCCAGTCTCAGACACTTAATAATTACCTAGCTGGGTGGCCTTGGGCAAGCCACTTAAACTCATTTCCTTGCAAAAACCTTAAAAAAAAAAAGAACAACAGAAAGATAAATGAGAGATTGAAGGACCTCTTGTTTCTATAAATCAAGTCCAGCAGTACTGACCAGACATGAACCCTGACTTGTGGCTGTTGGTGAGACATGAACACAAAGCTGGTGAGTGAGGTACTATAGGGAGCAAGGTCATCTTTAGAACATTATGGCTGCTGGCGCTTGGTGGAGGAAGATAGGAGATGCTGATATTGATCCCCAAGATAGAATTCAGAAAATTACAATTAGAAATTGTATAAATGATCAAAGGATATGAATAAACAGTTTTCAAATGAAGAAATTAAAGCTATATATAATCATATGAAAAATGTCCAAATCATTATTGATTAGAGAAATGTAAATTAAAACAGCTATGAGCTATCACCTCACAACCTCTCAGACTGGCTAAGATAATAAAAAGGAAAAATGATCAATGTTGGAGAGGTTGTAATAGGATTGGGACATTGATGCATTGCTAATGGAATTGTGAACAGATCAAACCATTCTGGATAGCAATATGAAACTATGCACAAAGAACAATAAAACTGTTCATAAATTTTGATCCAGCAATTCCAATTCTTGATCTTTATCCTGATGAAATTATTAAAAAAGGAAATGTCCCACATGTTCCAAAATATTCATAGCTCATTTTATAATGGCAAAGAATTGGAAATTGAGGGGATGGCCATTAATTGGGGAATGGCTAAACAATTTATGGCACATGAATACTATGGAATATTATTGTTCTATAAGAAACCATAAATAGTCAGCCTCTAGAGAAACATAGAATGAATTACAGGATCTGATGCTGATTGAAGAGAACAATGTACACTTTAACAACAGCAGCATTGTGAGATGATCAACCCAGATGGAGGCAGCTCCTCTCATCAGTTCAGAGAGCTATGACAACCCTATCAGACTGGCTATAGACAATGCTATCCCCAACCAGAGTAAGAAAACAAAACCAAACCAAGCCAAGCCAAACAAAAAATAACCCTTCAGTATGTGATGAACACTTCATTCAATTTTTTAGAAAATCTCACTTATGTATTTCTTTCCCTTTATCCTAATTCCTCATATCAACAATGCCTAATCTGTAAATATGTTTAACACAAATGTGTATGTGCAATATTTACCTAACTCTTCACGACTGAAGGGAGGAGTTGGGAAGGGATTGTGGAAGGAAATTTGGTAACATCATCATCATCATCATCATCATCATCATCATCATCATCATCATCATAAATGCATATGGATGAATATGGCATGGCATGTATGGCATATATTTGGAAAAAATAAAATATCAATAAAAAGAAAGATCAAATTATGCACAAAATGGGATTTCACAATGATAATAATGCTAAGTTACTAAAAATAAAATTAGAATATAAAAATTAAGTAAAAATAAGAAGAGGCACATGACCATTGATAGTTACTTTGCTGTAAAAGAAGATATGGGTTCATATTCAGAAGAAGATACTTAAGTTCAAACACTACTATCTTAAAGAGCAGTGTCAAATGGTCACAAACCCCAAAACGAATCTTGGAAGGAGTTAAAAAAATTTGAAAATAAAATAAGAGAAAAGTGAAGTAAAGTAGACAAAAAAGAAAAACAATTCAAGAAAATTATAAAAAGAAAGTTACCCCATTAAAGAAATATTAAATGATAAGAAAATACAAAGGAATTCAAAAATCAAATACAAGAGAACAAAGAACAATTAGAAAAAATAAAAACAATCCACAAAATTTATGAAAAGAAGTAACCAATTAGAAAAGGAGACAAATACAAAAACAACCCCTTGATAGCTAGAATTGGGCAAATGCAATTAAATGATGTTATAATATGCCAAGCTATATTAAAATTAGAAAAAATCACTATACATCTTATCAGACTACAAAAAGAAAAATCCCACAATTTAAATAGTGCAGCGAAAAAATCAGGATTTCATAAGATCTAGCAGCTTTTTACACTTAAAAAACCCCATAGGTCTTAGAATATTGCAAAGAACAAAAGTTCTGGGGTGGTATCACAGAATAACTTATCAAGCAAAGTTGAATATAATCCCAAAATTTAAAAAAAATGAATATTGGATGAACTGGAAGAATTTCAAGTATTTGCAAAAAATTTGAAAAATAAAATTAAAATTTAATAATTCAATGAATAAATAATATAAATGATCCAAGAGAAACATAAGGAAATCAATGACTATAAGGTATTGTTAAAGGTCTTAACTGTTTACTTTTTAAAAATTGTTTACTTATAATTTATGAAAATGTTATCAGTATTTTTATATAGAAAGCCATTGTCTTATATTATAATTTAAGAAAAATTGTGGGGGTGGCTACATGGCATAGTGGATAAAGCATCTGGTCTCAGACACTTAATAATTGGCCAAGCCCCTTAACCACATTTGCCTTGCAAAAACCTAAAAAAAAGAAAAAGATTGTGGCTGAATTGTGTATGATGAAATGATTCTAAAAAACAAAATTTGATTGAAAAAGATTAAAAAAGGAGCACTTGGTTGACAAAAATGGGATGTCAATGGAAGAACTAATTCAGAGGCAGGAGGTGGGTGTAAAGGACTGGTAATGTTGGAACCTTGTTCTCCTCTGGATTGAAAGAGGGGAAAGAAGTTTAGAAATCTAAAGTTCTGGAGAGATGAATAAACTGGGAGATGGGATGAAGAAGGGACTTTAAAATAAAGGTGTATAAACACTAATAATATTTTGAGATGATCAACTATGAGTGACCCAACTCCTCTTAGCAAATCAATGATTAAGGACAATTCTGGGATACATGTTATGGAAAAATGCCATCCACATATAGAGACAAACATATGGGTTCTGAATGTAGAGCAAAGTAAAACTTCTATGTTTTTTTTCCTTTCTTTTTCATCCACCCCCTTAACTCAAGTTTTTCTTTCACAGCTTGCCAAATACAGAAATATGTCAAACATGATTTTATGTATCCAATCAATATCAGATTTTTTGCTGCCATAGGAAGGAGGGAGTATGGAAGGGGAGATGGGGTAGAAAAATGTGGAACTCTAAAGCTTGTAAAAGGATGAATGTTGGAAACTATCTTTGTAATTGAGAAATGAATAAATAAGGATCAAAAAAAGACATATAGAATAAAATTAGGAAGATGGGAGAAAAAGATTAAGGGAATTTTAGAGGAGTGGGTAAAATAAGGAATAAGATGTAAGGGGGAAAGATAAGGTAAATAGGATTAAGGTAGAAAGAGAGACTGAGGAGGAAAATGGTTAATAAAAATAAGATGAAGTGAAATTCATAAGTAGTAATTGTAACTTTGACAAATCTATAGGATTATGAGGTATTCCATAATTGATGAAGATCAAAGGCAGTTTTCTATTGAAGAAATCAAAACAACTTAGTCATATAAAATGCTTTAAATAATTGTTGATTAAAGAAATGCAGGTGAGATCTACTCAGAACAGCAACAGCCCCTATTCGTCCACATAGATCATAGACTCCCTAGCAACCATGTCCAAGGGATCCACAGTTGGCATTGATCTTGGAGCAACTTATTCCTGTGTGGGAGATCATTGCTAATGATGGAGGAAGTAAATCCACTTCAAGCTATATAGCCTTCACTGACACAGAATGTTTACTTGGTGATGCTGAAAAGAATTAAGTTGCAGTGAAGCTCATCAACACAATTTTTGATGCCAAATGTCTAACTGGTTGAAGATTTGATGATGCAGATAAACAGTCAGATAAGAAACCTTGGATTTCATAGTGGTAAATGACACAGACAAGCTTAAGGTCAAAGTGGAGTACAAAGGGGAGAAAAAAAGTTTTTACCTCAAAGAATTATCCTCTATGATTTTTACTAAGATGAAAGAAATTGTTGAAGTTTACCTTTGGAAGACTGTCACAAATGTTGTGATCACCGTATAGCCTATTTTAAGGATTCCCAATGTCAGTCCACCAAAGATGTTGGAACCTTCACTGCTGCTGTAATTGGTTACAGCTTGGACAAAAAGGTTGGTGCTGAGAGATATGTGTTGATCTTTGACTTTGGAGGTGATACTTTTGATGTCTCCATTCTTACAATTCAAGTATCTTGAAAGTCAAATTCACACCTGTAGACACTCAATTGGGTAGGGTGGACTTTAACAACCACAAGGTTAACCATTTCATTGCTGGATTCAGTATAAACAGGAGGACTGTTTGCTGGCTGCACACTGCTTTTGATTGTGCGAATTTTATTCTCTCTTCCAGTCCCCAGGCCAGTATTGAGATTGAGTCCCTCTATGAATGTATCGACTTCTATGTATCAATCACCTAAGCCCATTGGAAAAGTTGAATGCTTGATAATCTTCTGTGACACCTTGGACTCTCTCCAAGAGATGCCCAACTAAATCAATCATAAGTTCATGACATCATCCTGGTGGGTGGTTCCACTCATATCTCTCAAATCCAGAAGCTTCTGCAAGATTCTTTCAATGACAAGGAGCTTTTCAGGAGTCAATCCTGATGAGGCTGATGCCCATGTTTCAGCAGTACCAGCTGCCATTTTGCTGAAGATAAATCTGAAAATGTGTAGGACATGCTGCTGTTAGATGTCACTCCTCTTTCCTTGGAATTGAAACTTCCAGTGGAGTTATATTTTTGATCAAATGTAATATCACCACAGACCTTTACCACCTATTTGGACAATTAGTCTGGTGTACTTATTCAGATTTATGAAGGTGAGAGAGTCAATGCAAAGGATAGAAATCTGCTTGGCAAGTTGAA
Source organism: Macrotis lagotis (assembly GCF_037893015.1). Classification (NCBI taxonomy): domain Eukaryota; kingdom Metazoa; phylum Chordata; class Mammalia; order Peramelemorphia; family Peramelidae; genus Macrotis; species Macrotis lagotis. The sequence continues at coordinate 468,648,202 of NC_133658.1, read as the reverse complement.
CTCACAGGAATCCCCCAACCCCCAGACTATTCCTCAAATTGAAGTGACTTTTAAAATTGATACAAATGGCAACTTCAATGTTTCTGCTATGGATAAGAGCACAGGGAAGGAGAACAAGATCACTATCCTGACAAAGCATGTCTGAACAAAGAAATTATTGAAATTATTGTCAAGGAGACTGAGAAATACAAAGTTGAGGATGATAGGCAGAGAGATAAGATGTCTTCCAAAACTTGCCTTGCATCTTATGCTGTCAAAATGAAAGTTGCCATTAAGGATGATAAAAAAAACAAAGGAAAATTGATGATGAAGACAAACATACAATCCTTGCTAAATGTAATGAAATGATCAGTTGGCTGAAGAAGGACCAGTCTACTCAGAAGGAAGAATTTGAGCATCAGCAGGAAGAATTACTAAGCTGTAGCTGTACAGAGGAAATGCTAGGAGACCTGCCTGGCAGGTTCCCAGGGGGTAAATCAGCCCTATCTGGGAGGTACTTCTTCCCAATCCATCACTGAAGAAGTCAATTAAATGTACCAAAAAAGAAAAAAGAAAACACACCACACAACTTTCCAAAAATTGAAGGACTTAAATTTGTAGCCAAGGCAGTATTGATTCTAAAGTAACATTTGAGTTACAGTGTAAATCTGGGCATTCTGAATTTTTAAATGTGTGCAGAGGGGGAGAAGCAAACAATGCACTTTTGAAATACTATAAATAGTTGGAAATGCACTTCAAGTCCTGAAAAAAATTATCAGAAAAGCCATTGTACTTGTAATAATTGTTGGCAGTAGGAATGGAAATACATTACTCTGTGTTTGTTGAGATGAATGCTTCAAATTTGCTTAGGCTATTTATTGGTGAATGATCTAATTTTTTTACATTGAATAATATGATTTGTTGTTTTAGATGTAAGAATGGTAGAAAACAACATGACTAGATTGATATTGTTGAATTCTAATATACACCCATATATACTCAAACATGGATGTATATCTTTGGGTGGTAATAGGTAATACATGGTAATAGGGCTAATAATATTATTTCAAGAGTCTTAAAACATTTTATAAAAGAAATTTGATTGTAGTAGATATATGTATTTTATAATTTTTATAATTTATTTGTTTTCCAATTATATAAAATAGTAGTTTCTACCTATCATTTTTTAAAGGTTTTGAACTTTACAGTTTTCCCTCTCCTCCTGGTCCAACCCCCCCATAGATGGCAATCTCATAATTTTTACATTGTTTCCATGCTATGCATTGATCAAAATTGAATGTGTTTAATAGGAAAAAATATCCTTGAAAAAAAGTAAAATATTAGAGTTAGCAAAATTATGTAGTACATAAGATAAGTTTGTTTTTTTTTTTATTTGAAGGCTATAACCTTGGTCTTTGATTAAACTCCATAGTTCTTTCTCTGGATATGGATGGTATTCTCTATTGCAGAATCCCTAAAATTGTCCCTAATTATTGCACTGATGGGATGAGCAGGTCCATTAAGGCTGATCATCATCCCCCATGTTGCTGTTAGGGTATATAATCTTTTTCTGGTTCTGCTCATCACTCTCAGTATCAATTCATGCAAGTTTTGCCAAGTTTCTCTAGGAAAAAATCCCCCTCCTGGTTTCTAATAATAACAGTGTTCCACAGCATACATATACCAAAATTTGTTCTGTAATTCCCCAATTGATGGATATCCCTTTGATTTCCGATTCTTTGCCATCCCAAACAGAGCTGCTATGTATATTTTTGTAAAAGATGATTTTGCCCTTTTTCATGATCTCTTTAGGATATAAACCCAGTAGAGGTATTGTTGAAACAAAATGTATTGCCCTTTGGGCATAATTCCAAATGTCTTTCCAAAAAGGTTAGATTAGTTCAGAACTCCACCAACAATGCATTAGAGTGCCATATTTCCCATATCCCTCCAAGATTGATCATTGTCCTTTCTGGTCATTTTAGACAATCTAAAAGTTGTGAGATAGTACCTCAGAGATGCTTTTACTTGCATTTCTCTAATCAGTAATGAATTTTTCGTATGACTAAGGGTAGTTTTTATTTCATCATTTGCAAATTTCTTTTGCATATCCTTTGACCATTTGTCAATGAGGGAATGGCTTATTTTTTTATAAATTTGACTCAGTTCTCTATATATTTTATAAATGAATCTACTGATGGTAACGTTAGTTGTAGAAATTGTTTCCCAACTTACAGCATGTCTTTTGATCTGGGTTACAGTGTTTTTTTTTCCCCTGTGCAAAAGCTTTCTAATTTAATGTAATCAAAATTATTCAGTTTATTTTTACTGATATTTTCCACTCTTCCTTGGTCATAAACTGCTCCCTTTTCCATAGATTTGATATGTAAACAATGACTTTTTCTCCCAGTTTGTTTATGATATTGACTTTTATCTCTAAAACTTGCACCCATTGTGATCTTATCTTGGTATAGGCTATGAGATGTTGATCTAATTCAAGTTTCTGCCACATTTTCTTCCAATTTTACCAATGGTTTTTTATCAAAGAGTGAGTTCTTAGCCCAGAAGTTGGATTCTTTGGGTTTATAAAATAGCAAATTAATGTAATCATTCCCTGCTGTTTCTTTTGCATCTAGTCTACTTCACTGATCCATCACTCTATTCCCTAGCCAGTACCAGACAGGTTTGATGACTGATGCTTTAAAATATGATTTTAGATATGGTAATGCTAAGCCACCTTCTTTTGTACTTTTTGAAATTAAATCCCATGATATTCTTGAGTTTTTGTTTCTCCTATGAATACAATTTTTTTTCTGGCTCATTTAGGCAATTTCTTGGATGTTTGATTGGTAAAGAACTAAATAAGTTGTTTAATTTAGGTAGAATTGTCATTTTTATTATATTTGCTCAGCCTATCCATGAGCAGTTGATATTTGCCCAGTTATTTAAATCTGACTTTCTTTTTGTGTATTTTATAGTTGGTTTCATAGAGTTTCTGAGTCTGCCTTGACAGGTAGATTCCCAAGGTGAGAATTTATGTGGGTTTATTTGTGACTTTGTTAAAATTACTAATTATTTCCTGTAATTTTAGGTGATATTTTTAGGGTTCTCTAGGTATACCATCATGTCATCTGCAAAGAGTGAGTTTTGTTTCATCCTTCCCAATTCATTGAAGGAATCAAAACTGAAATATTTGTTTAGTGCCCTACCAATCAAAATTCCAAACAAATTATTTTAATGAGTTAGAAAAAGTTTTAAGTAAATTTATATGGAGAAATGAAAAGTCAAGAATTTCCAGGGACTCAATGAAAAAAAGTGCAAATGAAGGTGGCTTGCCTTACCATAACTGAAATTGCATTATGAAGCATCAGTCATCAAAACTGTCTGGTATTGGCTAAGGAATAGAGTGGTGGATCACTGGAATAGACTAGGTGCAATAGCAGGAAATGATTGTAGTAATCTGATATTTGATAAACCCAAAGAGTCCAACTATTGAGATAAAAACCAATTCATTGAAGAAATTATCCTTCAATTTATTTTTCTTCTCTTATTGGTGAAGCTAATATTTTTAATAGAATTCTGAATATTAGTAGTGATAATGGGCACCCTTGTTTCACCACTGATCTTCTTGGGAATGGCTCTGGCATATCCCCACTGCATATAATTGTTGTTGATAGTTTCAGAGAGAGAGATACTGCTTATTATTCTAAGAAGCAATCCATTTATTCCTGCATTCTCTATTTTTTTTCAATAGGAATGGGTGCTATATTTTGTCAAAGGCATTTTCAGCATGTATTGAGGTAATTATATGATTTCTCTTAGGCTTGTGATTGCTATAGTCAATTATATTGACAGTTTTCCTAATATTGAACCAACATTCCTGTAAGAAATCTTACTTTGAGTGGACATTGTGTATTAACCTAGGGATAACTTGCTATAATCACTTTGCTGGTATTTAAGATTTTTACATCCATATTCTTTGGGGAAATAGATCTATAATTTCTTTCTGTGTTTTGACTCTTCCTGGTTTAGGTATCAACATAATATTGACTTCATAGAAGGAATTAGGGGTAGTTTCGTCTTCCCTTATGTGTGTGTGTGTATGTGTGTGTATGTGTGTGCGTGTGTGTGTGCGTGTTTGATGGAACACTATTGTTCTATTAGAAACCAGGAGGGATGGGAATTCAGGGAAACCTGGAAGGATTTACATGAACTGGTGCTGAGTGAGATGAGCAGAACCAGAAGAACATTGTATGCCCTAACAACAAGATGGGGGTGATGATCAGCCTTAATGGATTTGCTCATTCGAACAACGTAACAATCAGGCACAATTTTGGGTTATCTGTGGTGAATAGCACCAATTGTATCCAGAGAAAGAATTGTAGAGTTTGCACAAAGACCAAAGACATTTAATTTAAAATAAAAATGTTATCTTATTATGTAATTTTTCTATCTCTTATACTTTATTTTTCTTCCTTAAGGATATGATTTCTCTCTCATCATATTCAACTGAAATCAATGTATAACATGTAAACAATGTAAAGATTAACAGATTGCCTTCTGTAGGGAGTGGGGTGAGGGAAACAAGATTGTGGGAAAATTGTAAAATTCAAAATAAATAAAATCTTTTATTTTTATTTAAATAGTATTTCTGTTTTTTAAAGATTATCAAATTTATTGGCACAGTTGGGCAACATAGTTCTGAATTAATTTAATAGCTTCCTTATTGATGGTGTGTTCACCTTTTTCATTCATGGTACCAGTAATCTATTTTTCTTCATTCCTTTTCTAAATCAAATTTACCATATTTTATTCTTTTTTCATAACTTCAACTCTTGGTTTTATTTATTAGTTCAATAGTTTTCTTGCTTTTTATTTTGTTAATTTCTCCTTTGTTTTTAGAATTTCTAATTTGGTATTAATTGAAAATTTTAATTCATTCTTTCTCTAATTTTTTATTTGCATGCTTAATTCATTGATTTCCTCTTTCTCCATTTTATTCACATGAGCATTTAGAGATATAATATATCCCCTAATAACTTTGGCTGTATCCCATAAGTTTTGGTACATTGACTCATTTTCACTGTCAAGCATTAAATTATTCATTCCATTTATAATTTGTTGTTTGATCCACTCATTTATAAAATGAGGTTATTTAATTTCCAAATAATTTTAGGTCTATCTCTCCATGACCCATTATTCAATGTGACTTTTATTGCATTATGCTCTGAGAATGAAGTAGTCACCATTTCTGCCTTTCTATATTTGATTGACATTTTCATGCCCTACTACATGGTCAATTTTTGTGTAAGTTCATGTACTGAAGAAAATGTATATTTCTTTCTATCACCATTCAATTTTCTCCAAAGGTCTATCATATCTAGGTTTTCTAACATTCTCTTTATCTCCTTTTATTCCTTCTTGTTTATTTTATGATTAGATTTATCTAATTCTGAGAGAAGGAAGTTGAGGTTCCCACCAGTAGAGTTTTGCTGTCTATGTCTTCCTGTATCTCATTCCCTTTCTCTGCTTAGAATGTGAATGCTATACTATTTTTGTATGACATATTTAGTATAGAAATTACTTAATTGTCTATATTACCTTTTAGGAGGATTTAGTTTCCTTCCTTACCTCTTTTAATTAGATCTAATTTTACAGCTATTTTGTCTAAAGTAATATTGATATCCTTGCATTTTTCACTTCAACTGAAGCATAATATATTCTGCACCAACCTTTTACCTTTGTCCTCTATGTATCTCTCTGCTTCAGATGAATTTCTTGTAAGCAGCATATTTTATAAATCTGTTTTTTAGTCCACTCTGCTATTCACTTACATTTCTCATTTACATTCAGAGGTATAATTACTAACTTTTTATTGCCCTCCATGCTATCTTCCCTCTATTTGTATTTTTTCCTTTTATCACCATATCCGTCTTTCTCAGTATTTTGCTTCTAAATATCACCTATCCCTTTTATCCAACTCTCCTCCCCTTTCTTTCCCCTTTCCCTTTGCCCTTTCTTTCTTCCCTTCCTTCTGACAGTTCCTCTTTTCCCCCTCCCTCTTTTCCTTCTTAATACTTGAAAGGTAACATAAGTTTCTAAAAGTAACTCTCTATGTGTGTGTTTGTGTGTGTGTGTGTGTGTGTGTGTGTGTGTGTTAATCCTTCTTTCAACCAAATATCATGAGATTAAGATTCAGGTGGTTCTCACCTCCTCCCTTCCCTTTTATTGCAATAGGTCCTTTGCACCTCTTCCTGTGATGTAATTTACCCCATTCAATCCCCTCCATTTTCCTATTTATTTACTTCCACCCCCTCTTTTAGGTGATATTATTTTTAAATCATTCTGTCAGAGTCACAAATAAGTCATGAGTGTCCATTAATTCCGGCTAAGTATATTATCTCTAATAGAATTACAATTCTCAAGAGTTATGAGAATCTTTGTCCCACGGGGGATATAGCCAGTTTCACCTTTTTTGGAAAAGAGTTTTTTTTTTTCCATTTCCATTTAGTCTCCTGTTTGAAATCTAAATTTTCTATTTAGTTCTTATCTTTTCATCAGGAAAAGTTTGAAGTTTCCCATTTCATTAAATGTCCATCATTTCCCCTGCAAAAGAAGTCTCAATTTCTCCAGATAGTGAATTTTTGGCTTCATTCCAAGCTCCTGTTCACTTCAGAATATCAAATTCCAGGCCCTTGGATCCCTTAATGTTGATGTAGCCAGGTCCCGTGTAATCCTTACTGAGGTTCCTTGGTATTTAAATTGTTTCTTTCTTGCTGCTTTCAGAATTTTTTCTTTATCTGATAGTTCTGGAATTTGACCATACTATTCCTTAGTATTATCACTTTGTGATCTCTTTCAGGAGGGGATGTATATATTCTTTCAATAAAAATTTTGCCCTGTGATTCCATGATAGTAGGGGGATTTTCCTTCACTATATCATAAAGTATGAAATCAAGCATTTTTTTATCATCAATGTTTCAGGAAGCCCAATGATTCTTAAGTTATGTCTCCAGGAATCTATTCTACATGTCAGTTATTGTGCAGATGAGATATATTGTCTTCTATTTCTTCATTTTTTTTCAATTTTGTTTAACAAATTCTTGTTATCTCATGAAGTCCTTAGTTTCATAGATTCCAATCTTTTTTTTAGAGATGAATTTTCTTCATTTTCTTTTTGCAACAGCTTTTCTAATTGGTAAATTATATTTTTGTTGTAGTTTCCCATTTCCCCAATTGTGGTTTTGAGAGAATTATTTTCTTTTTACACTTGTCCAATTATATTTTTGTTTTTTTGTTGCAAGATTATAATTTTCTATTGCAAATTGTTAATTTTAGTTTGTACTTCTTTTCCCAAACTCTACATTTTTTTTTTTAATTCCTTCCTGATCTCTTCTAAAGAAATCTTTCTGGATTGAAGACCAATTCATATTCTCCTCTGGAGTTTTATTCTCTGAGTCAGGATCCTTGTCTTTGAGGAAAGATTCAATGGACTCCACTTTCCATTGGACTTTCTTCATTTTCTTTTTGTGTTGGGAGAGGGGCTGACTCACAGACCTTTGGCATTGAGATCCCTAGAGGCTTTGATCACTGGACTTAGGAACTCCTTGTGGTCTGTCCAACAAGGGATGCTAGATGCTTTCCCTGGAGTGTCTGTGACCTCAATTAGTGGCCCTTTCCCTAGGCCTGGGGATTTGTGGGTACAGCTGGATCTGGATCATCAACATGGGCTGGGTCCTTGGGCTATAGGGTTAATCTACTTAACAGGTCATTCACCACTGGGGAAGATCTGCCACCCACACCTTAGCCTGGAGGCCTGTGGGCCTGTGGGTGGGCTGTTACTGTGTTTTTTTCTGGGAAGAGTCACTTACTCCCACAGCAATTGGCAGGGGTGGGGGTGGGGAGATTCAATTGGAAATGCAGGGACTTCACTGAAAACATAGGGTCTTGTGGCTCTGATCTTCCAGATCAGCTGAACTGACCAGATCAATGTCTCGCTACTGTGCTGAAGCTCTCCTGTCCCACACATCAAATACTTCCTCAGTAGTCTTCCTGCACATACAGCAAACACTTCTGCAGGTATTCTCAAGTTAGTACCCTGACCTCACCCTGTCCCTCCACATGCTGGCTATCTGCTCTCTGCCCCTGGATTGCCCATGCTCCCCTGTGACAGACCTTGTTGGTAGATATTTTTCTCTTCAATCATTCTCTGGGTATTGTGGATCCAAATTCTGTCAAAAGGCTTGGTTTATGTTAGTTCTATGGGAAAGCCAGAAGAACTTAAGACAGTACCTGGCTTCTCTCCATCATCTTGCCTGGAAGTCCCTACAATTTTCAAAGAACTACAATGATTGAATTGACCAAGTCTGCATTAATGAAAGCATATAAAATAGAACTTTTCTTTTTGAATAATCCTAAATGTTTGAAAACCTAAAAGATATTTTTATGTCAGAATTATGATAAATATCTGATGCAAGGAGCTCTAAAAAAATCTTAATTATCTTTGAACATTAGACAATTGTTCTAAGAGAGTTGTGAAACAAAGTGTTTTGTCTTTCCACTTGTAACATCAAATTATAGTAAAAAAGTTTCATCATTTGCTCAGAGTAGACCAAGATTTAAAGGGTCCAGAAAGAGAAGATATAATATCTTACATGGATTTGTGGTTCAGGAAGCTTATTGCACTATATAATTTAAATCTTTCCACTGAAAAAAAATTAATTATATAATGAAATGGCATTTAAAAATGGTCAAATGAATGGTTCAGTTTTTAGTTAATCAATGGTGAAAAATTTGTTTTCAATTATTAATGAATGCATCAATGAAAAAAATTACATGATAACAGTATATTAAGCACCACTAGATAAAATGTTAGAGATATAAGCACATAAAGGAAGACAAGGGCTCTCATGAAGCTTATATTTTTATGGAATTGAAATAAAATAAATCATTATTTTGGTTTATGTATATATAGACTCATAATCATAAATAAAGAATCTAACCATTTTCTTGATTACATATTTTAGAATATCCTTAAATTGTTATTGGGCCTGATGAAATAATGGAGGTTTCTTTGTAGAAGCAATCAGAAGATTCTGCTTAGAAGATAAGTTGTTTATGGTTTGATAGTTTTGACCTGATAAGTTGTAAAAGATATAAAAGACAATTGATGGTGGAACAGTAGAATAAATGCATATAAATATGGATTTATAAAACTGATATAGTATTAATAATTGGAAAAACAATTTATGATTTTTAAAGCTCCTACTTTGTTCTGGCTTTTTTTTTACTTTACTGCCATAAGAATTATTTATTTCAATTACAGATGACAATACTTCACAATAAATATTATATTTTGAACAAAAACAATGAAAATTGCCTCCTTACTTATAGTAGCAATTTTTTTAGTGTTATTTTTTCTTTTTGGAGGACAAGAGAGGAAAGAAAGAGGGATATTAAAATAAAAAGTAATCAAGTGAATTGTGCATTTGGAAGGGCAAGCAGTTTCTTTGTAAAGCTTTTCAAATCATACTGAAGTAATGAGACAAGTTATAAAAGAATATTGAGAACTTCCTGATCAGAGTCAAGATGGCAGTGTGATGCTAGCATGCTCATGGCTTTCCTTACACTACATTAAATGAAACCTATACACCCTTATTAAAGCTACAGATCCCACCAAAAAAGAAAAGATCAAAGCAAGTTTTCACCTGTGGACATTGTGGGAGGATATTCAGTTAGGGTTTGTCTCTTTGGGGTAAAGGGGAAGTAAAGTCCAGTTAGGCAGGAGAGCAGAAAAGACAGCAGAATACTTTTAGCCACAGTGCAGTAGCTTGGCAATAGCATAGGTCCCTGCAGCCACATAGCAAGGGTGGGCCCCAAACTCAAACAAAATCTGAACCTTGGGAACACTAGGGCAAAAGACAAGACTGGTTTGGGAATAAACTGCTGCATAGACAGAATCCAAAGAATGGAAACAAAGCTCTCGAAAGGTAATGCCTGGGCTGCATAGGCAAGATCTTGGCCATTAATAATCCAGAGACCAGATCACAAACCCAGAATTAAAAAAAAACAAACTTGAGTCTATACAAGCACAACTGTAGCAATGAAAATGAGGCAAAGGCTAAAAGAGTACTAACCATAGAAAGCTACTATGCAGATAAAGGTGATAACAATGCCACCACAGAGGAAGAAAGCAGTGAAAAATTCCCTACATGGGAAGTCTAAAAAGGGGCTATGAATTGGACTCAAATCCTAAAGCTCATAGAAGAGCTTACAAAACAAATTAAAAACCAAAGAAGAGAGGAAGAAGAAAAAATAGGAAAAAGAAATGAAGGTTATCAAGGAAAATTATGAAAAATTGACCAAAGAAATCAACTCCTTTAAAAGTAAAAATAGCCAACTGGAATAAGAATGTAACTACATAGCACAGTGTATAGAGCGCTGGCCCTGGAGTCAGGAGGACCTGAGTTCAAATTTGACCTTAGACATTTAATAATTGCCCACTCGTGACCTTGGGGAAATCAATTAACCCATTGCCTTAAATAAATAAAATTTTAAAATAATTTAACTCTTCAAAACTAAAATCAACCAATTGGAAAAGGAATGCAATTCATCTAAAACTCAAAACAACCAACTGGAAAGGGAATGCAAGTCAGCAAAAAGTAAATTAAAGAACTGGAAAAATAGAAACAAAAACTAACCATAGTTAATAAAACCCTAAATATTAGAATTGGAGAAATAGAAACTAATGGATCCATGAAACTACAAGATTCCATTAGACAAAGTAAAAATGTTTAAAAAAAGTTTAAGGAAATCTAAAGTATCTGTTAGGAAAAAAAGCAACCTGAAAAATAAATCCAGGAGAAATAATTTATGAATTATTGGACTACCAGAAAGCCCAGTTAAAAATAAAGTCTGGAAAATATCTTTCAGGAAATTATCAGAGAAAATTATTCAAATCAGGTAAATCAAGAAGACAAAAATGGTTATTGAAAGAATAAATAGAACTCTTCCAGAAAGAGACCCCAGGATAAAAACTCCATGGACTATCATAATCAAATTCCAGAATTCTCAAATAAAGGAGAAAATACTGCATGCAGCAAAAAGAAGCAATTTAATTACAAAAGAAACACAATCAGACTTATACAGAATGCATCAGCTTTCATACTGAAAGACCAGAGAGGAAAAGATGAATGTTCAACAAAATAGAGGACTTGCAAAATTTCCTGATAAAAAGACCAGAATTGAACACAGAATTCAGTCTCCAAATGCAAAGCGATGTAAAGGGAAAACAAATGTTATTTAAAAACATTAAATTGTATATAATCCCATAAGATAAGATATAATATTTATAACTCTTGAAAATTATATTTTTCTTAGGATAGTTAAAGAGTTGAATATAGTGGAAAAGATTGTATTTAGAGCATATAGGTAAGAAAGTGTCTTGCATTTCCATTGAAGATGACCATTATGTGGGAGACAACAGCCTAAGTGAGCTTTGTACTTTCTCTGATGAGCCTCACAATCAATTGCAAGGTTTTTAAGAAAGACCTTCAGAGTATCCCAGTTTTTGCATTACTTAGAGACCCTACTGTTAATTAAATAATAGGTAACTTTACTTAACTAGATACTTAGAGGTTTGTAGTACCGTAGGGGCAGAGTGTGAGAATCTATTTAGAAGAGTTAGATATAAAGAAATTAGGAAGTGACCATATTATAATCCATACTTTAGTCGATTTTAGTACCATGGTTAGGGAGCTAAAGGTAGGGGGTGTGAGCATGGGTGAGAGTATGCTTGAGGGTGGAATAAATGGTTCATGAAGTGATTTGATTAGCATGATGATTGGGCTTATGAGGATTCTGTATTTATGGAGGGTACTTGAAAAAGTGATTAAAATTTGATGTGATTCACAACTCTTCAGAAGTATATTTCTAATGAGACAGACAAGGGTAGGATACTCTGTGATTATGAGACAATGCTGCTTATTAATCAAACAATCAAGAAATCAAGTTAAATTGTTCTTTGTACTTTGAATATATCAAGCTCTCAATTAATCAACTTTTGATTGGTGGTACTTTGAGAGTACTTCTCTCATATCCGATAAAAGGAGTATAATTTGATAAAAGGGATGTAAGTTCGAGACAGGGTTAAAACAATTGAAATATAAAAAAGAAGACTAGGCATTAGTGGATAAATAATATCAGATGAAGAGGCACAAAGAGCTATTGTAAAAGAAGGAAAGAAAGGAGGTTGTGAACACTGATTAAATCCAAGTCAATAGATATGGCCCAGAGAGGGAATAAGATACATTTCTAATTTCTAATTCCTAGAAGAAAAATCTGAGTGAATTACAAAGAGACACAGACAATCAAAGTTTAATAATGGGGGATTTCAACCTCCCTCTCTAAGAACTAGATAATCTAACCAGAAATAGGGTAATAAAATCTATTAAACTTAGATATGCTAGATCTCTGGAAGAATTTAATGGGAATAGAAAAGAATACATATCTTTTTCTCTGCAGTGCATGACACCTATAGCAAAATTGATCATGTACTAGGGCATAAAAACCTTTCAATCAAATGCAGAAAGGCAGAAATCATAAATGCATGCTTTTCAGATTATGATGCAATAAAAATTAAATGTAATGAAGGGTCATGGGAAGAAAACCAAAAATAAATTGGATAGCTCTACCAGATCTACAGTTATACTATAAAGCAGCAGTTGTCAAAACTCAGTGGTACTGGTTAAGAAATAGAGTAATGGATCAGTGGATTAGGATAGGTTCAAAAGAATCAGTAGTACGTGACAATAATAATCTACTGTTTGACAAACCCAAAGACATCAGCTTCTGGGATAAAAACATTGTTTGACAAAAATTGTTGGGAGAACTGGAAAATAGTATAGCAAAAACTAAACATAGACCCACATCTCATACTCTATACAAATATAAGGTCAAAATGAGTACAGGATATAGACATAAAGGATGACACCATAGAAAAATGAAAGGGGACAAATTTCTGACCAAACAAGGATTAGAATCCATTATAAATTGCAAAATGAATGATTTTGACAATATTAGTTTAGCAACTTTTTGCGCTAATAAAATCAATGCATCCAAAATTTGAAGGAAAGCAGAAATATAGGAAACAATCTTCACAAATAGGAATTCTGATAAAGGTCTCATTTCTAAAATATATAGAAAACAAATCAAATTTATAAGGTTGCAAGTCATTCCCCACTGCAAATGGTAAAAGGATATGGATAGACAGTTTTCAAAGTCATATATAATCATGAAAACGTGCTCCAAATCATTATTGATTAGAGAAAGTAAAAACAATTCTGAGGTGTGACCTCACACCTATCAGATTGGCTAAAATGACAAAAAGCGAAATTGATTAGTACTGGGAAGGTTGTGGGAAGATTGAGACATTGATGCATTGTTGGTGGAGTTGTGAATGGATCCAACCATTCTGGAGAACAATATGGAACTATGCCCAAAGAGCAATAAAACTATTCATACCCTTTCATCCAGCAAATCCAATTTTAGGCCTATATCCAGAAGAAATCATAAAAAATGGGAAAAGTCCCACATGTTCCAAAATATTCACAGCAGCTCTTTTCTGTAATGGCAAACAATTGGAAATTTGGGGAATGCCTAGCAATTGGGGAAAGGTTGAATATTATATAATATTATTTTTATAAGAGACCATAAATTGGTTGGATCATGGAGAAGCATGGAATGAATTATCTGATGCTGATTGAAGGGAACAGAGCCAAGAAAACAGTATACACATTAACAACACTGTGAGATGATCAACCCTGATGAATATAGCTGCTCTCAGAAGTTCAGAGAGCTAGGACAATCCTATTAGATTAGCTATGGACAATGCTATCCCCATCCAGAGGAAGAAAAAACAAAATAAAAACAACACAAAATAATCTGCCCAAATCTGAAGAACACAACATTCCTCTTAAAAATAACTTCTGTATTTGTATCTCTTAATCCTAATTCCTCATTCCAAAAATGATGCTTAAAACAAAGGTGTATGTAAAATATTAACCTGACTGTTAGACATTTGGGGGAAGGGGGTTTTAAAGGGAGGGTGGAAGGAAATTTTGTAACTTAAAAATACACATAGGCATGTGGATGAAAGTTGAAAAACTTTCATAACATGTATTTGAAAAAATAAAACAAAGAAAAAAAAACAAAGAATTGGAAACTAAATAACTTAATTTTAAAGCATGAGTGGATCAAACAACAAATCATAGAAATAATCAGTCATTTCAACCAAGAAAATTATAACAATGTGACATCATACCAAAATTGATGGTATGCAGCCAAGATAGATTTTATTTCTCTAAATGTTTATATAAATAAAATAGAGAAAGAGGAGATT